>NC_059360.1:49700000-49747500 GCF_019703515.2 Myxocyprinus asiaticus | reverse complement strand
AACCGCTAATCCATCCTGTATATGTCCCCACAGCAGTGAAGCTCCACCCCTCACCTGTCAATCAATCAACCAGAAAAATAATCTTGGGAGAAACCAGACTCACTGTGGGGGCCAGTTCCCCTCTGACTAACATCATGAATATAATGACAATATTAGTTATTTATGTGCAGTGCAAGTCATGGTTTTAAATTAGTAAGCTAAGTAAGTGTTAAGGGTCAGTGTTTAAACAAATAGATATTGTATTAAAAGATTAATGTCTAAATTCTTAGAATTTACATTCTTAATTAACTGCAGAAATGCAAACAGATGCATTGTCTTTTGTTGTTTGGCTGATGAAGGCTGCAATTAATTTATTATCTATGTATTTTATTTTAAGAGTGTAGTCCATCTTAAGTCCAAGTTTCAGGCAGTGTCCAGTGAATATCTGGCTGGCACAGGCTGCAGTTAGTCGTCATCACTCAGTGACATGTAGTAGTGGGAGTCGGACATCAAGCAGGACCAGAGCTGGATCTGTCTGGCTCTGGTAACCTCAGGATATGTATCCCGAAATAGAATAATAATTAGCGTAGATGCTATTCACTTTAAAACAGGATTATAGAATATGAGATGTGTTTCCGGTGCCGGCAGACCTAAGTAAAGCAGCATAACTATGAGTTGCTAGATAAATTAGGTGTATTTTTGGCTAAATAGATAGTCTTAATAGAGTCTTTAGTCTAGACTTAAACTGAATGAGTGTGTCTGAGTCCAGAACCATCTTCAGAAGACTATTCCATAGTTTGGGAGCCAAACAGGAAAAGGATCTACCACCTCTTGTAGATTTTGATATTTTAGGAACTATTAACAGGCCAGAATATTGTGATCGTAATGAATGTGATGGAATATAGTGTGAAAGAAGGTCACTTAAGTACTGCGGAGCTAAACCATTCAAAGCTTTGTATGTAGTTAACAAAATTGTCAAATTAATGTGAAATTTAACAGGTATCCAATGTAACGATGATAAAATGGGGCTAATATGATCATATTTCTTGGTTCTCATCAGTACTCTGGCAGCTGCATTTTGAACCAATTGAAGTTTATTTATTGATCTTGCTGGACATCCTCCCAGTAATGCATTACAATAATCTAGACTTGAGGTCATGAACGCATGAATTAGTTTTTCAGCATCAGCGACAGAGAGCATGTGTCGTAATTTTAGCAATATTTCAGAGGTGGAAGAATGCTGTTCTACAAACATTGGAAATTTGATTTTCAAAGGACAGATTGGTATAAAATATAACATCTAAGTTCTTCACTGTTGAAGAGGATGTAACAGTACATCCATCGAGAGTCAAATGATATTTTAGCTGCTTATTTTTAGAGGTTTTTGGTCCAATCATTAGAACCTCTGTTTTCTCAGAATTGAGTAGAAGGAAATTTCTGGCCATCCAATCTTTGATTTCATTGATACACTCTGCTAATTTGGAGAATTGTGAATTTCGTTGGGTTTAGAAGAAATATAAAGGTGGGTATTGTCGGTATAATAGTGGAAACTTATTCCACAATTCCTGAAAATATCTTCCAGGGGAAGCATATATAAGGAGCAAAGCAGAGGCCCTAAAACTGATCCTTGTGGCACTCCATACTTAACTTTTGTTTGATTTGACAATTCCTGGTTTACACATACAAAGTGGTAGCAGTCTGATAAATAGGACCTAAACCATGCTAATGCAAGTCCACAAATGCCAATATAATTCTCCAGCCTATTCAAGAGAATGTCGTGATCTATGGTGTCGAAAGCAGCACTAAGATCTAAAAGCACTAGAAGAGAAATTCAGCCACGATCAGATGATAAGAGCAAGTCATTTGTAACTCTGATAAGTGCAGTCTCTGAACTGTGATGGGGCCTGATAACCAGTTTGATAACTGCCATTTTAAAGTTTCTTGGGATATGTCCTAAGGATAGCGAGGAGTTAATAATATTAAGAAGAGGTTCTGAGATTACAGGGAATATACCTTTTAAGAGTTTGGTTGGTATTGGATCTAACATACATGTTGTGGCTTTTGATGTTTCGATAAGTTTTGTTAGCTCTTCATGACCTATGACAGTGAAGGATTGAAGTTGCTCGTGAGGAAAATTATGAGACACTGTTTTCTGAGGTGCTGTGACAGATGATTGCATAATTCCATTTCTGATTATTTCAGTTTTATCATTAAAGAAATTCATGACGTCATTATTATTGTGCTGCGACAGAATATCTGGATCAGTCAATGCTTTATTCCTAACCAAGTTAGCCACAGTACTGAATAAACACCTAGGATTGCTGTGGTTTTTTTCTATGAGTTTGCTAAAATATGCTGACCTGGCAGCTTTTAGTGCCTGTCTGTAGCTACAGACACTATCCTTCCATGCACCACTAAATACCTCTAATTTTGCATTCTTCCATTTGCGCTCCATTTTCGGAGCTGCTCTCTTGAGAGCATGAGTGTGATCATTGTACCATGGTGCGGGGCTTTTTTCTTTAATTTTCTTTAATCGTAGAGGGGCAACACTATCAAGAGTGCTAGAGATGACCGTATTTATATTTCTGTTTTTACATCAAGTTCTTCTAGACATTTAGGCTTACTGAGTATATGAGACAATTCTGGAAAATTATTAGTGAAGCTATCTTTAGTGGTTGAAAGAATAGTTCTTCCTGAACGATAGAGTGGTGTAGATTGAGTAACATTAGCTGATTGCAACAAACAAGAGATGAGGTAATGATCTGAGATGTCATCGCTCTGCAGTAGAATTTCTATAGTATCAACATCAACTCCATATGACAGAGTTAAATCTAGTGTATGATTATGATGATGAGTTGGTCCTGTCACATTTTGTCTGACTCCAAGAGAGTTGAGAATATTGATAAATGCTAATCCCAATGTGTCATTTTCATTATCTATGTGAATGTTGAAGTCACCAACAATTAAAGCTCTATATACAGTAACTAATAGATCCGACAGAAAATGAGCAAATTCACCAAGGAAATCAGAATACGGCACGGGTGATCTATATACTGTAGCAAGGGTAAAAGACAAAAGAGATTTTTTATTTATATCTGACTGTGTCATATTAAGCATTATTAGTTCAAAAGACTTAAACTTATATCCTGTCCTCTGAGTAACACCAGAAACGTCACTGTAAATTGTAGCAACACCTCCTCCTCGACTCTTCAGACGAGGCTCATGTTTATAACAATAACCTGGGGGAGGAGATTCATTTAAACTAATATATTCATCCGGTTTAAGACAGGTTTCAGTCAAACAGAGCACATCCAAACTATGATCTGTAATAATTTCATTTACAATTAGAGATCTAATGTTTAGTAGCCCTACCTGTATATGGTGTTTATCTTTATTTTTTTATTTTTTTCAAGTTTGATATCATTCACATTTTTTATAAATGATTTAGTGAGAGTTTTGTGTTTGGTAGTTCGGGGAACAGACACAGTCTCTATATGATATCTAGGTGATACAGTCTCTATGTGTTGTAGTTTATGTGACATGTGTGACATCTCAAGGCAGCTAGCAGATGTTCGGATTAGCCAGTTTGTCTGCTTCCTGATCTGTGCCCCAGTTAGTCAAATACTATCACTATTAAGACTATGAGCCAAATTACTTGAGAGGAGAGTGGCACCTTCGCTGGAGGGATGGAGTCCGTCTCTCTTTAGCAGGTCAGGTCTACCCCAAAAACTCTTCCAATTGTCTATAAATCCTATGCTATTCTCCAGACACCACTCAGACATCCAGCCATTCAGTGACACTAATCTACTATAAACCTCTTCACCACTATGAGCAGGGAGGGGACCAGAGCATATTACAGTGTCTGACATAAATTTTGCAAGTTCACACACCTCTTTAACATTATCTCTAATCTCCGACTGGCGAAGTCAGACATCGTTAGTGCCGACATCACCAGAGACACATCTTAATACCAGGTGGAAATGGGGTCTACATATTTTGTGAAAATGCTAATTTTTTATTTCAGTGATTTAAATTTCACTAGTGGCAATGTTAATTTCAGTTCACGAGTTCATCTGCCCGAAAAATGTTTGAGTGATAAAGGGTAAACGTATGTGGCTCGAGAGAGAGGCTCGACTCGAGCTCTAAATTTACCCTCCAAAAAGATGCTTAAAATAAAGGACAGCGAGCACATGGATAGATCATAAGTGCTTTATAGATTACTGTATCCTTAGACGTGTATGCGACAAATAATGCTGTAGTGGAACCGTTTAAGCGCAATGTTTAACCCCCCCCCCCCTCCAAAATGGGTGAAAGAAACGGCAATGCTAAATCTTGGAAAACTGCACCAAAGCATCTGGCTTGTGGAGGCAGCCTTATGCAAGGGCCCACTGTAGGTGGAAGGTTTAGATGAAAGGACCTGTATAGGACCATACGGAGCTGTACCTTAGGTATAATATCAAATCAGCTGGCTTACGGAGTGTAGAGCCGAGGAGGGCGGGGCCAGGCTGGAATGATGCACGCCCGGTCCCCAATCAGCCTGATGGGGCGCGCGAGGGATAAAGGCGGCCGGGGACGACGGTTCGAGAGAGAGAGAATTGCAGGCAGCTGTACTGTGTGGGTTTTGGTTGTGTGTTTATTATTAAACTATTATTTAAGTTGTCAAGCCGGTTCTCGCCTCCTCCTTTCCACTGAACCCCTTACACGGAGGCAGCCTCATGTAAGGGTCTGCCCAGAGACAGGAAAATATGGGTTATTGAAATGAACAGGAGGGAACGGGAACCGTATCTGTAATGCTCATAATGGCTGTCACGAAGCGAATACTAAGGGCTTCAGCAGAATCATGGTAAATGCTGCTGCGGCAGTAGAGTAAATTGGGCGTCCTGTGGAAGCAGAGTTAAGGCGCTGCTGTGGCAGTAGAGTAAATTGGGCGTCCTGTGGAAGAAGAGTTAAGGCGCTGCTGCGGCAGTAGAGTAAATTGGGCGTCCTGTGGAAGAAGAGTTAAGGCGCTGCTGCGGCAGTAGAGTAAATTGGGCGTCCTGTGGAAGAAGAGTTAAGGTGCTGCTGTGGCAGTAGAGTAAATTGGGCGTCCTGTGGAAGAAGAGTTAAGGCGCTGCTGCGGCAGTAGAGTAAATTGGGCGTCCTGTGGAAGAAGAGTTAAGGCGCTGCTGTGGCAGTAGAGTTGAGTATTTGGGAGCATGGTGAAGGAGCTCCTGTGGGAGCACTGCTGTGTTTCCATTGTTGCAGATGCACTTCGATAAAAGATATCAAACTTAGAAATTGAGAGCACCTGTGGAGGAAATAGAAATAACTCAGTTTACACACCTGTAAGGGAAGCAAAAGGTTAGTTAGGAGAACATTACAATTACAGTTGCATAAGAGCGGGGCACTGCTGCGGCAGTATCAAGCTCAGACTGGAGGAGTAAAGGAGCTTCCATTGTTGTAGATGCAGTTCGATAAAAGTATCGAAGTTAGAAGTTGAGAGCGCTTGTGGAGAAAATAGAAATAATGTAGTAAGGGAAGCAAAAGGTTGGTTAGAAAAAAAAACATGATGATTACAATTACATTCGAGTGGGGCACTGCTGCGACACCCAAGAACATGAAAGATCACGTGATGCTTTGGAAAGGGAGAGCCCTCCCTACATCTGAATGGATGGCTCTCACTGCCTTCGAACGGGAGAACTCGCACTGCATCTGGATGGGAAGCGGGGAGGGGGAGGTGAAGGTGTAGCCATGTGGTGCTAGGTAGGCAGCCGAATCAAAATCCCTTGGAAGGTGGCGGTAAAGTCTTGGAAAGAAACCTATAGAGAAAGCGGAAGAAAACCTGCATACAATCCTGTGAAAGAAATGTAAATAGAGTCTCGCAGACACCTGCTGGAAGTAATATTGGTGCCCGTGAGGATGGTGCAGTTGCAGGAGTTTCCTGTAGAGAAGACAAATTAGTCACATGAAGGTGAACCTTTGGATTTATCACAAATTTGGAACATTTAGGAACAGTAATGTGAGTGACATATTAAAATGATCTGACAATAGAAAAGCTGCAGCTCTGTACTTATCCCAATGAAGTTATACTAATACCTCACTTACCTGCTACTGTTACTGTATACACATATACAGTATACCGCGGCATGTGAGCACATACTGTATGTGGTGAATGGGGCAAAATGACCAAATTGCATTGATAACTTAAAATAATTGTAATGTTGTTAAACTAAAGTAGAGAGCATTAATGAGGCGCTTATGTTTTGACCATTATATGCAGAAAATGCACTGTATGTGGAAACTTGAGGAATGAAGCTTGAATTTCAAATGTTTGTGATAAATCCCCATGGGTTAGAAAGCTTCATAATCCTATACTAATAAAAACATTAATAGATCAGTAAACCATAAAAAACAAAACTCTGAACTGTAATGATGCCAGAACGACTCTAATAAAGTGAAACATGTAACATAGCTGGATATAGGAATTTGTGCCTTGATTTATGTTGAATTACAGCAGCAGTCTTCATTGTGCTGTTAACGAAATACAGAAATATAATAAGCAATGTCTGCAGGTGTCAGAGGGAACGCGGCTGAGCAATAGCATCAAATTATCTGAGAATTAAAAGAGCTGAAGCTCTGTGCTGCATACGGATATGCAGAACAAATAGATTTGTGATCATTATTGAATGGATTGACTTGTCTGGAGCTGTGAGAGAGTGAGAGACAGCTGAAGCGCAGTAATTAAGATGAGTGGAACCACCTGTGCGGTAGATTAACTTTTGCCATTGGGAGGAGCTTATCTGAAGAGGGCAAATGCTTCACAGCGGAGTTGCATTCAGGTCTCTTGCTGCATAGATCTGTTGCAGGTAAGTGGGTGGGGCCAGAGTGATGTAAGCGGCGGTTTAAATACTCTGCAGCCTGCAGGTTGATTGGCAGATTAGATGAGCAAGCTCCTCCCAAACTTTAGTTTAAGAACTCCATATATCTGTAATGTCATTGTAACTAGTAGTAAAAACATCTTTTATGATATCTTAAGTTACTCTTCAATTTACTGATATCTGAAATCCATTTCCAGATATCTAAATATCAAATCTAACATGTTGAAACAGTTGAAACGCATTTACAGATCTCAGACATTAGTTGTTATTCAGTTGTTGATCTCAGGAATGGATATTTGTACTAGTAGTAATGTAATTATTGATATAAAAATAAGCACTTTCACTAGTGGTAGAATTAGCATTTTAACTAGTGAAAATGTAATTGTTGATATCTATAATTCATATCTTGCACATGATTAGAAGTAAATTCGGCCTGCAATAAAAACAACTGTGACATCATCAACATACAGATATTTACATTGAATAAAGAGTCAAATCAGATCAAATATGTTGTTTATAAAAGAGTTGATTTTTGAAGAATTTTGAGCTTCAGTTCATGATTGTGTGTGTGTGTGTATGTAGATCCAGAGAGATCATAGGATGGATCGGCCGCTGGTCAGGCGTAAATCAGATCTGCCTCAGGACTCGTTCACCACTAAAGCCTTGGAGTCGCACCGGCGCGCTGAAGAAATGCTGACCAACCATGACGGACACTAACTAGCTAACTAACTAACAAACTAACTCACACGTCATGCTGTAGATGCAGCACCATCAAAGTCTCGTGTTTATTTGAGATCTTCTGCATCTCCAGTGTTTGTTCTGACACGTCACTCTGAATTAATCCAGCGGCAGAAAATAAAGCGCGAACAGAGACAGGTGGCAAAAGTTCATGTTTTTCTTCTGTGTAGTTTATAAACCTTTTATTTTCAGAGACGCGAGGACTGTCACCAGTGCCAATACTGTCATGTTTATTAACTTCCTGTTTCAGTAGTTTAATTCATATGTTTTCTGCTCATGTGGTGTTTTAGAATAACGTGTTAAATCTGTGTGAATACTGCAGACCCTGAACTATCATGACTTTGACTTTAGTACTCTGAAATGAGTTCATACACTTCATGAACGCTTGATATTTCAGTTTCAGTCTTTAATCGATGACTTCTGCTAATATCTACCACTCATGTTTTCACAATATACACACGGTAAATGTCTCTGCCTGGAGTGTGTGTGTGTGCGTGAGAGTGTGTGTGCGTGAGAGAGTGTGTGTGCGTGAGAGAGTGTGTGTGCGTGAGAGAGTGTGTGTGCGTGAGAGAGTGTGTGTGCGTGAGAGAGTGTGTGTGCGTGAGAGAGTGTGTGTGCGTGAGAGAGTGTGTGTGTGTGTGTGTGTGTGTGTGTGAGAGAGTGTGTGTGTGAGAGAGTGTGTGTGTGTGTGTGTGTGTGAGAGAGTGTGTGTGTTTGAGAGAGTGTGTGTGAGTGAGAGTGTGTGTGTGTTGGTTTGTGAGTGAGTGTGTCTGAGAGTGAGTGTGTGAGTGAGAGTGTGTGTGTGTGAGTGAGAGTGTGTGTGTGTTGGTTTGTGAGTGAGTGAGAGTGTGTGTGTTGGTTTGTGTGTGTGTGAGTGAGAGTGTTTGTGTGAGTGAGAGTGTGTGTGAGTGAGAGTGTGTGTGTGTGAGTGAGAGTGTGTGTGTGTTGGTTTGTGAGTGAGTGAGAGTGTGTGTGTTGGTTTGTGTGTGTTGGTTTGTGTGTGTGTGAGTGAGAGTGTTTGTGTGTGTGTGTGTCTAGTTTCTGTCATCAGCTGATTCTGCTGAACATTTCTGAAGAAGAATGTTCATCTCATGTGTAATTCTGTTCATCAGCGAATCATCTGAGATGCAGCTAGTCATTATGATTCTGCACTTCGTTAGTGAGAAACACTTCAGTCTTTCCAGAACGATCTCAGTGCCTTTACAGCTGATTCTGTGATGAGAGTCGTTTAAGTGATTCACTAATAATGATTCACTGGAGTGTTCAGATGAATTCAGATGATATAGGCACATCGACAGAGAAACACACAGCAGTGTGAAATCGACACATCGATTGTTTTTCATTTCATTCTGGATAATTATTGAGTTTATAAAACTACCTAAAGCACTTCCTGAAAACTTGAAAACTCCAAAACGTTTTTCATTGTGTGTGTGTCTATAGCATGCTTATAGATCCGTTTATAAACAGCTTCTCTTTTCTATACCGTTGTTTGAATTTCTGTATGTATTACTGCCTGTCAATTATTTTATTTGTTTCCTTTAATCTGTCAAATAAATTCATGCAGTATGTGAGTATATAAATGTTGTTGTATAAAATACCCATCTCCACTTCCTTTTCCAAACACACTCACACACACACACACACACATAAAATACACACACACACACGTCATGTGAATTTCAGCGATCGGCCCTTTTTTTTAATTTTTTTTAATTTATTGTGTGTTGCTGATGAAACACAAAACATTAGAATCAATATTAAATTCTGTCTGGATTCGTCTAAAGAAATATTTTTTCTTTGATTCTGTAGTAAATGTGTGTGTGTGTGAGTGTGTGTGTGTACAAAATACTATATAAAGTCATGTTAAAAGTTTAAAGGTAACTTACAAAAATATCAAACCATTGTTTTGGTCAGCAGAAATTGTAATTAATAAATTGTGAAAATTACAACATGTAAAATACAAGTGCCAACTTGCCCCAACCTGACATTTATGAAAAATACTCTTGTCCAGTTCAATCTTTCAGTTAAAATCTACCTTCTTTATATAGTTGACTCTTAAAGTATGCCGATGTGGTTTTACTTATTACAAAAATGTGATGACATTGGAGTTTTAGTTTGGAAAATAGATTCTCAAAAATGATTCAAATTTCAAAGAGGTGTTTTGACTCAAAACCTGATCTGCCAATCAACCTGAAGTTACTCTTAATGATAATGTTTTCTAGATGTTATATAGTTCATGTATACAGTTTACTTATCATTTCTTCTAATAGTACATCTCATTATTTTTACACGAGTAATCAGTTATTTTTCTACATTTTGCACCACTAGAGGACTCTGTGTGCTCTCGTGATGTTTGTGTGCTGCTGAAATGACTGATGTTTTTTTTACAAACACAGTATGAGCTGGTAAAACAGGCTTTTATCTTATACCTGCCTGATGGATTACTCCCGGTGTGCAACAGGGACTTAATAAATCAGGACAGTATGTCAGCTGTTGCTTTCACAGACTCTTTCAAACTCGAGTCGACATCAATCTATAATCACTGGAACTCACAGATGAGTGATGGTGAATCAGCATTACATTTACGTGAAAGTTCATTAAAAATGAAAATTCGATTATAATTTTGTTCCAAACCCATATGACTGTCTTCTGTGGAAGATGTTTACCAGAATGTTCATGCTGATGATCTCCATAATCCATTTGAACTGTGCGCTTTATTCCAAAATGAATGAATTTATTTTACAGCTTAGTGTGAGGAACAGACACAAGTCATTATTAAGTGTTGGGCATTATATTATTGTGTTATTCCTAAAAAAGTAATTATGTTACACTGTAACTTTTTATGATAAGTGATGTGTTAGTTTAACAACTGTTTAAAAATGTTTATGATTTACTACTTTAATCTACTTTAACCCTTTAAGCATGAGGTGTTTTTAAAGATTTTCTGTTTCAGTGGCATACCCAAAATTAAAGGCTCATAACTCGACAAAAAAACAAGGAGGATCAAGTGTTTGATATCACTGTAAAGAAAACTTTTCACTTTTTTTTAATGACATAGATAAAAGTTGAGCCAAAAATGTACTGATTTGACATTATAAATCTCTGGGTGTAAATAAGGTGACTTCTGAAAAACTGCTTTTGTTTTGTTCCCAATCATGTCAACTGTATCTGAGAAAAGTTATAACATCACAAAAATAATTTATCATAGTGTCCAAAAGCCTCTCCAAACAAATAAAACATAATAATTGTACATAAGAACTAATTACACATGCAAACACAACAATGACTAAAGGTTTGCATAGCATGCAGACATGATTTTAGTAATGAGATTTCACAGAATGAGTTTCATTCTGTGTCATTTGAGTCATCATTGAGTCTGTGTCATGTATTTGGCGCCATCTCCTGGTGGACATATGTAACATTGTGCTTCATGTGGATTATCTAATGATCTATACATCTGATTATCTTGTGTGTGGACTCCTTTGAAATATAACCACCTCCTCTAAGTAATGGTTTGTGATATTTTATATTTGTTTATTTTTCTGAAGTTATAAGTGAAAACGCGGCATATAAGCAACACAAACATAATTATCAAAGACATATACTTAGCTATTACTCGCTATATTTATGCCTGTGAGTAAAACAAATAGGCTGATTGTATTCTACTCTTTGAGAGCTTTTCAACAACATATGACACATGGACATTTGATGAGTCTGATGTTTGTACTGATTACAATAATATGTACAGTGCAATTTAAAAAAAAATTATCAAAAAAGAACACTTCTGATTTATATAAGCACTTGTTCAGTTTTGGGCATAATGTCTACATGCATTGGAAAGTAAAGCTTCTAAGCTTTCAAACGATACCTATTGTGTGTTGGTCAAGACTGTAGTTATTAATTTTTTCTTTCTCGCATATGAGCTTAAAGGGTTAAACCTCTAATCAATTCCATCAAGTTAAAAGGTCACAATGTTAAATCAAACATGTTTGAAAAATCAATGGAAGACAATCTTTCACATCCTGGAACGAAAAGAGTACAAACATGGTAAAACATTATACAGATGATAAATGAGCAAATGAGTAAAAGATTAAAGCCAGAGATAATTGACAGTCTGATGGTGTGATACTCGATAACAGATAATGAGTTACAGTATGATTGTGTCTGAATGTAGGAAATGAAGCAAGTGAGCAGATCACACAGCGTTTGTTTGAATGTTTTTCTGTGACCCAGTAACAGGGGAAGACTTGGGTTAGTTACCCATGATCCCTCTCATTCCTCCTCACAGTGGTCTAACATCGGATCCTGTGAGATTCACATGCTGCTGCGGTCTGGAAGTGTGTCACGGAGATGAAACTGATGATCTTAGATCATTAAAACATTTGTCCCATTTAAAAGTTAAAAGACAATCAGAATGTTTATTTCTGTGTGATGTGAAGTGAACAAATGTCACTGTAGAAATCACATTGGTTGCTGAGGTCACATATGTAATGGTCCTTTGTGGTCCTTAAAAAAGTAAAGGTGCTTCCAAGGGTTTTTGGCCACACCCTAGGTTTATGTGAAATGCTTCCACTGCCATCAATGTTTTCAATTCTCTGTTCATCATATTCTTTATACTGGATCAGTATGGCTTTTCAAGCAGCAATGCTTCATTTTTACAAGAGTCTCGGTGTGCACCGATCTTTATGTTTGGTGTGAGAAAGATTGTGTTGTAGCATGGCGGCCGTGTCACGCGGGTGTGTCGTGTTCAGGTTCACATTGCTCATCTATTTAAAACAGAGTTTTTGCATGCCTGAGTATTCTCCTGCATTGGGGAATCAGTTTCAATATGCATGCACTTTGTTTTCAGTGTTTGTGTTCTGATTATCTCCATGATTTACTTCATATGTCTACATTCACTGTTCTCTCTTAAAGGGGAAGTATCATCTGTTGCTGTGTGCCTTCTGACACCTAGTAGTGTTTTTTTTTTTGCAATGTCATTACTGAATCACAGTCAAATAACAGAGCAGTATGCCTGGGTCTTTATCAAATAGTCAAGAAACCCCATTTAAAGACATCTTCAATACCTCTCCTTTATTAAATAATTTGTATGTTTTGACTGTATATCTTTCACGTTTTAGATAATATATTGAATTGTCATTTGCCTGAAAATCCCTTGTCCTCTTCATCGGGTACACCAGTTCTATTACATTTACAGTTATTTATGTGTTTCTTTTCTTTTCTTTTTTCAGGTGAGTGCTATACTGTATGTGCTAGGCCTATCAAGTGTGCAAACCCAATAATTTTCACATGGTTCATTATATATGTCATTGGTGGTTATTGCTAATGTTCATGTAAAGATTACATTTTTTGCAAATAATTATTCAATGGTATGATTTGTGGATTGGATTTATTAGTTGTGGTGCTTTTGACACCATCTGGTATTTCTTTTAGAGAATTTTTCATTGGTGTTCATCACTGGTGTTTCAACAAAATTTACCCTCAGCTCTGAACGAAAACTGAACTAAATTGTGTTTTCCAATATTTCAAGTTGGGAAGTCATCTTCTTGAGTGACCTGCCTAATTTGCTCGATACATCAAATAAATATAATTAACAGGGCTGTTTTACATTATTCCCAAATATGTAAATGTATTTTGTTTAATTAAAGTTCTCTGCCAACATTCCAGAGTAAGAGAGTGAGTTGGGTAATTGTAACTGTTATGCTCTAAGCTTCTGTTTTATTACTGACATCTGCTGGTCAAACTGTGCTTTGACAACATCTTGATATAAGGTTAGTGATGGTATTTTTCAACTGTTTTGATACTGTTCTGGGATTTACGCTTCTTTCGAAGCAGTTACCGAATATTTAGTTGATTGATTTTTCATACATCATGGATCATGCATACCTGATGTGGTCTTGACACGGGCTTCGACAGAAGCTTTGGTATCAAACATCACATCATTACAAGCATTTACATATTTGCCCTCATCTTGTGGCATTCTCCAGTCCCTGAACCTTCAGTTGTCTAAGATTTAAAATAGTAAGATAACCATTTAAAGACATTTTCCATTCCTTAACTTTTATTAAAATTCAAGATGGTTTGACCTTATTGTTTACTTTGCATAATATAATGTAGTTGTTAATTACCTGAAATCCTTTTCCCCCTTCTTCTGGAACACCACTCTATGATATTAAAGTTTAATGTGTAATTTTCCCTTTATTTCTCTGGTGAGTGAATCTATACTCGCCCTTTTTGCAAGGGCCATACTAAGTTAAGGCGACAGAACAGTTTGCAAATCTGTAAAAAGATTTGGATATTTTGTTCAAACTTTTAAGAATGAAGTGAGAAAAGGGGCCTGGGTACCTCAGCGAGTATTGATGCTGACAACCACCGCTGGAGTCACGAGTTCAAATCCAGGTGTGCTGAGTGACTCCAGCCAGGTTTCCCAAGCAACCAAATTGGCCCGGTTGCTAGGGAGGGTAGAGCCACATGGGGTAACCACCTCGTGGTCGGGATTAGTGGTTCTCGCTCTCAATGGGGTGCGTGGTAAGTTGTGCATGGATCGCGGAGAGTAGCATGAGCCTCCACATGCTGTGAGTCTCCGCGGTGTCATGCACAACGAGTGACATGATAAGATGCGTGGATTGACGGTCTCAGAAGCGGAGGCAACTGAGACTTGTCCTCCGCCACCTGCATTGAGGTGAGTAACCACGCCACCACAAGGACCTACTAAGTAGTGGGAATTGGGCATTCCAAATTGGGAGAAAAGGGGATAAAAAAAAGTGAGAACAGCACTCAGAGCAGACACTACTATCAAAACCAGCACTGCTTTAAGACTTAAAATAATTAATATATATTTATTCTTACAAGGAGTGTTTCGGGTTTAATACAACTTAAGCTCTATTGACAGTATTTGTGACATAATGTTGATTTGCCACAGAAAATAATTTTGACTTATCCCTCTTTTTCAAAAAAGAAAGAAATTGTGTGCAGTAATAAGGCACATAAACAGGTCAGATACACAAAACATATACACACTGTTTTTTTAAAAGTATAGACACAATACTTAAGCATAATGTGTTTAACATGACTCTAGTGTGATAAAATCGCAAACTAACCTGGTGTGTTTAAAGTTATCCAGTATTTCAACTCCATTGTCATGACGATGTAACATCGGTAAACAATAGGCATAAATCCTGGAAACTTGATGTAAAGTAGATCAAAGATAGAGTTGACATGACTTTTGCGTTTTCAGGTTTCATCATTGTCTTCTGTTTTTGAACAAGCCATCGTGTTGTCCTGTTTATGATGCGATTGTTGCCATCGTATTGGTGCGGGGTTATTGCACAAACAATGCTCACCCTTCTGCAGAGTTTATAAGCTTAGCAAAGCTTTGGCATCCTTTTGCTTCATATAACACAACATAGCACAGTACTCACCCTTCTGCAAGGGCCAGATGCATCGCACAGCATTGTTTATCCTTCTGCAAGGGTATTGCACAAACAATGCTCAGCTTTCTGCGAGGGTTCATACGTGTCATTATGCATTGTTTATCCTTCCACAAGGGTATTGCATAAACGATGCTCACCCTTCTGCAAGAGCTCGGACACTTTGCAAAAGCATTCATATTCTTTTGCATAGAGTTAGCTCAAACGTTGATCACCCTTCTGCATAGCACAGTACTCACCCTTCTGCAAGGGCCAGATGCATTGCACAGCATTATTTATCCTTCTGCAAGGGTATTGCACAAACAATGCTCACCTTTCTGCAAGGGTTCATACGTGTCATTATGCATTGTTTATCCTTCCACAAGGGTATTGCACAAATGATGCTCACCCTTCTGCAAGGGCTCAGACACTTTGCAAAAGCATTCATATTCTTTTGCATAGAGTTAGCTCAAATGTTGCTCAACCTTCTGCAATGTCCAGATGCATTGTCTACCCTTCTGAAAAAATATTGCGCAAACAATGCCCACCTATTCGCAAGGACTTAACAATTCTCATAAGCTAGTCTACCTTTCTGCAGGGTATGGTACAATAGAAGTATGTTTGTACAGTCATATACAGGTGTTTATTTGCATCATTCATTTCTATTTCTTCTTCTTTCAGATTTTTTCTTTACCTTCTGAAGACCTGGTTGTTTTTCTAAGTCAAATTTTGTATTTTCCTTTTGGGGGTATAGGTTTAAATTAAGTTCTACTTTTCTTTTGGGTTAAACTTCTCTCCCCTGCTGTCATCACCTTCCAGCAGGATACATTGGTACGAGCAAATGTCTGAGCTCTAAACCGTAAGACAGGGCTAAAGCCAAAGGAAACCAATTCATATATTCATATTAAATCTTTCTGGTAGAATCTTGATGGCTCCTGCTCACTATAAACTGTTATTCTATGTTATTATATTAAGCAACAGCATATGGGTTTAAATGAAAGAATTTATAATTTTTAGGTGAACTACTTTAACTGGTGGCTCTTATTTTTTATTTTTTTATTTTTTAGCACAGACCTAACAAGGACATACAATAGTTGCAGTTCAAGAACCCTGGTCTCTTTTAAAAGAAGACCACTTAAGAGATGCTGTCCAAAAGTCAGAATTAATTTAAGTCATAAAGAAAATAGTTAGAAAAACTAAAATTATTTGAAAATAATATTTTCATTAAAAATATATTAAACTGTTCTTGGCACAACTTAAAAAAAAAAAAAAAACACAATGTAGTCAGAGGCCAAAGGTTTGTTTTATGTCAAATCTGAGGGTAATAACTCTCCTATTTTGAATTTTATGGATTATTTTCTAAGACAATGCAACTTCGAAAAGCTAGCCAGATAACTACATTCATTAATTCACTTATAATATGCACACATTCACTCTTTGAGGCAGCATCAGTGCAAACGATCGCTGATAATAAAGAACTCGTCACAGAAGCGACAGATTGAAGCCACAGTGGGAAAAAGGCTTTGTGCCAAGAAAAACACCATCAGGGGTCTCATCATCAGGACTGAATCCACTGAAAGATCATTGTGTGCCTGAAAAACACCAGCGTCTGGATCATTCATCACATGAACATATTCAAATAAATATGTGAAGATTATTTATAGTTCATGAATGTGATGGTAGTAGAATAGCAGCATGTCTGTACTGTGACCTCTGCTTTCTAGAGGTCACCTGAGATGACACTAGTCTGATTATGCGTCATCATGAGGCCACCTGGGTTTCTGTAAATGAACTGCATGGGCCAAAGTGCCACATAATTGTGCGTGACCTCTGATCTTAGAAACCCACTGATCTGCAGCTCCTGGAAAAGAGACTCGGCCGAACTGTCCAAATGAGAGCAAGAGAGTCCAACTGGAGCACACAACACTGCCAAACATAGAGCGAGTGAACAGAAGCAGTCTCTTTCTCAGGTCAGCCGACATACAAAAGATTGTTGTGCTTTTAAAGAAAGAGAATTCAATCATTTTGCTCATGTAGTTCACTGAATAACATCCACAAAAACAGCACATTCGTTTCTTTTCTTCGTACGTTATCAAGAAGTCACTGAAAAAATGCCATGTTTTAGTCTAATGAGAAAAATAGTTTAGAAATTGAATTTTAGAATTGAATTGAATTGAATAGCCTAAAGGTTTGGAAGGTGGCACATTCTCCACTACAGAAGATTTCATGTATGTTTGTGTGTGAACTGTGACGATTAAATCTGTGTTTCAGCTCATCTCTGATACATGTCTTTTGATCTACAAAAACAATAGCAACACAACCGTTGATGTATTCTGCTATTCCAAATCTTAACTGAATTTGCAGCATGTTTTTGGGAGTAATAACTCTCTTCTTTTTATAACCTTTTTATAACCTTATAAGCTTTTTATAACCATTGGGAAACTGTACAAGATAATGATTATTAGCAGTTGAATGATCCATTAATGATTATTAATGAAATATCAATATTAATTTCATTATATAGAAAAAGGATGCAGAGTAGAAAAATACATTTTAGAGGGTCTGTTTTTAGTCTTTCCTTGTTTATGAAAAAATGCATGCTCGCTTCAAGATTTTAACATGAATGCATATATTAAGTTATTATTGCAGGTTACTTGGTAAACACAATCATATTCACACATAGAAATACAAAATGCAGCAATGGTTGAGATCCAAACAGCAAAGTAAGTGAAGTATTCCCAATAATTCTATGTGTTAATGCTTATATTATCCATGTTTATTAATTTAAAGAAACAGTTCTCCCAAAACTGAAAATTCTCTCATCATTTACTCATCCTCATGCCATCCCAGATGTGTATGACTTTCTTTCTTCTTCAGAACACAAATGAAGATTTTTAGGAGAATATTTCAGCTCTGTTGGTCCATACAATGCAAGTGAATGGTGACCAGAACTTTTAAGCTCCAAAAAGCACATAAAGGCAGTGTAAAAGTAATCCATAAAACTCCAGTGGTTTAATCCACGTCTTCAAAAGTAATATGATAGATGTGGGTGAGAAACAGATCAATATTTAAGTCCTATTTTAATATAAATTCTCCTCCCTGCCCAGTAGGTGGTGATATGCACAAATAATGTGAATCGCCAAAAACAAAAGAAGAAAAATATAGTAGTGAAAGTGGAGATTTACAGAGAAAAAGGACTAAAATTTTGATCTTTTTCTCATTACGTTTTACTTTTATGCTAGCTTTATATGCTTTTTGGAGCTTCAAAGTTCTGGTCACCATTGACTTGCATTGTATTGACCTACAGAGCTGAAATATTCTTCTAAAAATCTTCATTTGTGTTCAGCCATACACATCATACACATCTGGGACGGCATAAGGGTGAGTAAATGATGAGAGAATTTTCATTTTTGTGTGAACTGTCCCTTTAAATTGTTTACACTAAAAGCAGACGGCACATGCCGAACCTGATCATCTTTATTATTGTTTTTTTATTACTATTTTTAGTCATTTTTATAAGAACAACAAAACATACAAGCCAGATCACATTTCAAAATAACATAAGTGTCTATGTAAAATGGTTTGACAGAACTCATGTAAACAAAGGGACAACTGGACATCTTATTAGTAATCAAATATGCAAATATGTGTAATTTAATTTCCGTTGTCATGTAGATGCTGGATGAAGCGCCCCAGATTTGAGAATATTTTTTAGAGGATAAATCTTCATTTTCCACTCTCTCCAAATGTCTGACTATAGTTTACAGTAACTCAGTGGTTTGATTAGCACAGACTGTAATAATGATAAAAAATTAACTTTACTTGCTTTTTTCTGCAAAAGCACTGAACAAAAAGTGACTCATCGAGTGAGTGAATCCCGCGCCACACACAGTGCGCTACTCCAGTTGTTCTGCTGGTGGCGCTGCAGAGCTGCTCGAGTGATGCGAGATGAAGTGAAGAGAAGAAAAGTCTCAAGCCACTGAACACACTAATCTTTTTTTTTTTTTTTTGTGGATTTTCTCCCATTTTCTCCCCAATTTGGAATGCCCAATTCCCAATGCGCTCTAAGTCCACGTGGTGGCGTAGTGACTCGCCTCAATCCGGGTGGTGGAGGACGAATCTCAGTTGCTTCTGCGTCTGAGACCATCAATCCACGCATCTTATCACGTGACTTGTTGAGCACGTTACCACGGAGACATAGCACTTTCGGAGGCTTCACACTATTCTCCGCGGCATCCACGCACAACTCACCACTCACCCCACCGAGAGCAAAAACCACATCATAGTGACCACGAGGAGGTTACCCCATGTGACTCTACCCTCCCTAGCAACCGGGCCAATTTGGTTGCTTAGGAGGCCTGGCTGGAGTCACTCAGCACGCCCTGGATTTGAACTTGCGACTCCAGGGGTGATAGTCAGCGTCAGTATTCGCTGAGCTCCCCAGGCCCCCCTGAACACACTAATCTAATCATGTCCCCTACTGACTCCAGTTCACAGTGTATTCTTTCATTTCAAACGCAGACACATTTATTTATTCTCTTCATTAGTCTGTAGTGTCACTCATTGCTCATCAGTAGATCTTCTGTACATTTGTTTCTTTGGTCACTTGCCTTCCACTGAAAACAACATTTTGCTGCTCTAAAACATCATGTGTGTTGAAATTCACCATACATAATAACTTTAAACTACTCACTTCATTTCTAAGCATTAACAGTCTCTTTAATTACAAGATCTCAAATCAACACAGTTATTTTAGCGCAAGCTCGCTGCCGCAGCAGCTCCCGCTCTGACCACTCTACAACTCACTACAGCTATACACAGCCTCCGTCAGAACAGACACAAGCTGAATTCGGCTCCACTAGAGGCAGATCACGTGCCACGTCACACTCACTCATAAATCATACCGTATACCTGTCATAATCTTACGCTCTACTCAAGTCTAAAGTAACGGGCTTAAATCAATGCCGAATGATTCGGCTCGGCTCCTCGTTTATACGCAGCATAAACTTTTCACACAAAACACAAGCTCCTCCGGTTAACCGCCGCATGGTCCCATGCTCGAGGATTTAGCCTGTTTCATTTCGCATAGGGAGCTCCATTAAAAATTCAGCATTTATTAACTTCCTCAAGAATCAACTGTTCTACCGTCGAATGCCGTATGGGCCCACGCCTGCGGACCCAGCCGTCTCACAGCTCCGAGCGAGCTCAATAATAATACAGCTAAAACATTCCCATGAACTGTACGCTCTCCCTTTGAATACAGTGTGGTCCCACGCCGAGGATCCAGCCCGTTCAAATCGCAAATTGAGGGTCAGGGGGACGCTTGCTTATCCTTGTCAATCATCCAGGCCGGCCCAACCATTTAGACGCTGCGGGGGCCCTCCAGCCAGTCCGGAAGCCCCCCCATCTCAAATTGCTGGACAGGCCCACCACAAACACTCAAGGGCCCTCCAGTTTGAATCACAGCAGGGGGTTCTCCCATTCGAAAGCGTGTGAATTTATTTGTATAGTGGGCTCCCGATTGGGAGTGCAGCAAGGACTCCCCCGTTAGAACGCCGTGAGGGCCCCTCCATTGCGTCTGGAGGGGGGCCAAGGTCGGTTTCTAGTGGCTAGGATTCACGCCTCCACCAGATCGCGGGGGAGGCGTTGCAGACCCCTCCAACACAATCCATTCAAGGACTCATCAGCAGTGGGATCTCGTTAGATCAGCAGTGGGATCTCCCACCCGAATGCAGTGGGAGCTCTTCACGTTTATCTGTATTGTGGGCTTTCCTGTTTGTGGCCTGGGATGACTCCCCCGCGAATGCAATGAGGGCCCCTCCTGTTCGAATGCAGGTTGGGCTTGTTTGCTCGAGCGGCCGCCGAGTCTCCTCCCAAGTGGCTCGCACCATTCGCCACACGAGCCTATCCGTTGAACCAACCAAGCCAGGAGGGAGACTTAAGGTCAATCTGGGCAGCTAGGATTCACGCCTCCGTCCGGGGAGACCATGCCCTTCCATGGGGGTGCATCCTGCTTTAGGGCATAACGATCCCTCCAGCGCACAACAGCTCTCGCAGAGCTCATTTCCCTGCGGCCGATACCACCACTGTCCCTTCAGTGTTTCAACATGCATTCACTCTCCAATCTCCTCCTGTCCTACACCTCCCAGTTTCCTATCCCCTGACACGGACCCTAGCGCGAGGCTGCCTCAGCTAGCGGCCCCGCTTGAGTCTATCTTCTTTGGCACATCTGCCCATCTCACACAAGATAGCCAAGCAAACCCCCCCACATTTTGCCCATTTCCGGTTCATCTTTTGAGGGGACAAGATGTTTCGTATAATTTCACATCTAATTCTAAATTTCAAGGCTCCATAGCTAAAGATTTGCTGTCCTGTTTACAGGCTTCTTTTGGGGGGTATTCGAGCTTGTATCAAGTCTTGAGCCTTGAGCCCTTTACCCCGGACAGCGAGCCACACGTTTACACTATCCTTTATACATGATTACATTAACTTGCGAACTACTAAAATGTAGTTTCATTAACAAGGTTTGGGAAGAGCAAGTTCATTTAATCCAACCAATCACACAGCCAGAGTAAGAGTGTATAAACAGCTGCTTACCTCTACACGGCATCGAGTGTTTCTGGCATCCCTCCACCTCCCCATCTCCTCCTATTTATTCCATCAATACTAATCCAGTCCAGGGGGGTATTCAAGCTCAGGTCAAGTCTTGAGCCTTGACCCCTTCACCCCGGACAGCAAACTTGTTTACACTATCCTTAATACAGGATTACATTAACTTGCGAACTACTAAAGCACACGCGCACACACACACACACACACATAAACACACACACACACACAGATACGCACGCACACACACACACACACACACACACATAAACACACACACACACACACACAGATACGCACGCACACACACACACACACACACACACATAAACACACACACACACACACACAGATACGCACGCACACACACACACACACACACACACACAGACACACACATACATAAACACACACACACACACACACCCACTCACCATGTTTTTATATCATTGTGGGGACTCTACATAGACTTCCATGCATTTTATACAGATCTAACGATAATTTCTATCCCCTAAACTTAACACTCACAGAAACCTTTTACATTTTCAAAAAAACATCATTTAGTATGTTTAATAAGCCATTTCCCTCATGGGGACCGCTGGCTGGACCCACAATGCAGGTTTTACTGTCCTTGTGGGGACATTTAATCCCCTAATGTAGTATAAACATGTACACACACATACTTACACACTCACACACACACACTCACTCACACACCACACACACACTCACTCACTCAGACACAAACTCATACACACTCACACACTCACACACTTAGACAAAAACTCATACAGACACACTCACACACACACACACAGAAACACACTCACACTCACCCACACACACTCACACACACTCACTCACACACCACACACACACACACTCACACACACTCACTCACACACCACACACACATACATACACTGACACACACACACACACACACACACACACTCACACACCACACACACTCACGCACACACATACTCACACACTCTCACACACTTACTCAGACACACACACACACACAGAAACACACTCACACACACACACACTGCTGATTAAAACAATTACCAACATTCTCAACACAACCAATAATAACTTAACAATCACAACCAGTGTGACAACCTTAAATGGTAGGTCATCAGAGTGAAATTACATTTTTTTCTGTTTGTTGTCCATAAATCAAAACGGTTTCTGATTGTGTTCTTCACATGTTAGAATTAAAGTAATAGTTCAGAAGATTAACAGGAAACACAGAAACAGTCCAGTTCAGAATATTCCGGGTTCAATACAAGTTAAAATCAATCAACAGCATTTGTGGAATAATGTTGATTACCACAAAAATGTATTTCGACTCGTTCCTCCTTTTCTTTATAAAAGCACAAATGTGTGTTCCAGTGAGACACTTACAATGGAAGTCAATCTGTAAACATTAAAATACTCACTGTTTCAAAAGTATACACACAAGACATAAACAATATGTGTGTTAACATGATTTTACTGTGATAATCACTTACTAACCACATCTGTGTGACGTTATAGACAATTTTACAACTTTGTTGCCATGACAGCGTAATGCTGAAAACCCTTAAACCCTAAAATGACTGTAAAAAAGATGATTTAAATAACTTTACAGCTCCAATAATACACAAGATTTAACAGAAGAATAAATGTAAGTGCTTTTATAATATTATAAGCTTCAAATTTCTGCCTATAAACCCTGTACAAATTGACCCCATTGACTTCCATTGTAAGTGTCTCACTGGAACACACATTTGTGCTTTTATAAAGAAAAGGAGGAACGAGTCGAAATTAATTTTTATGGTAATCAACATTATTCCACAAATGCTGTTGATTGATCTTAACTTGTATTGAACCCGGAATATTCCTTTAATTTGTTGGGTTATTAAATAATAATGTTGATAAAAGGGTGCACTATTGGAATATTTTGTATATTTGCATGAGTCATGACAATGTATATTATTTGAATATAATTTCTTATAAAGTCTTGTGAAAACAATGAAACATACAATCATTTTACAGTAATTTACTCTGAAATAATGATCTGTTAGACTCCATCATAAAATCTAATGTTGGTATAGCTGAAGATATATGAAATATCTTATCAGTCATCAACAATAAGTAATGCTAGTGTGATTTATTACTGATAATAGATTAACAGTGCTCTGTGTTTAACATGTTGAAATACTCTTCACTGCAGGTGATTAACAGGTTTAAATGACCGATAAATGTGCAGCTCTATAAACATCTAATATTGCAGCTGTAATTCAGTCTTTAAGTGTTTTAGTTCACAGATTTATAAAAGGAAAACAGTCATTATTAACAGATAACTGACAGAACATTTGAAATATAAAATCAGACCTTTATTCACATTGAAACACGAGCTCTAGCAAATCTTTACAGTTGAATGACAGTATTGCCGTCAGTGTTTTGTTTTAATTGTGTTTTACGACTTAAGTTATTAATAAAAAATATTAAATAATAATTAAAATAATTGGCGTATTTATTACAAATATGAAGCATTTGTCAAATAAAGTGTTTGTACTGAGATGTCAACTGAAAACCCAAAGCAAAAGTAAATCCATAATCCTTTATCTGAATAAGACTTCTTCCACAAGCCTCAAAATGACTTTAATAAAAAGGAGCACATTTACAGAGTGATTCTCCTGTATTCACACATCAGTGTCGATTTTCTGGTTGTGAACCTTTTACAAATCGACCTTCACAAAAAATACGGGAGGTCAAGAGAATATTCCAATAATAATAATAATAATAATCTATAGTTTAATCTGTGTAAACACATGTAACACGAGAGGAACACTGTCACATGAAGTTGTGAAGAGAAGATTTACACTTGAATCACGGCAGTGTCGAGAAGACGCTTTCGGTACTGATGGAGCCAGAGTCTGATCTCAGAGATCCGGTAACTCTCCGGTCCTCTGCCGCCCTGATAAACCACCTTCCCGTCCTGAACGATATAAAGTCTGTCGAAGAACGCTCCGTACGCGCTGTTGGACGAGTTCTCCATACTGTCCGCCACGATCACGCATCCCGGCACCTTCTGCTCCATCAGCCGCGCCGCGAGCACTCGCTCCTCCACACTCCGGTGTTTGCGGATCTGATACGGAGCGTCGGAACTGATCCATCCGTCTGACGGATGCGCCTCCTCGATGTAAACCAGCAGAGAATCGGCGATGTCCGAATACTGAAGGACGAGTCGCCGGAACGCCCGGAGACGCTTCATGAACGGGGGTCAGCTGCAACTGCCGAAATTCAGCACCAGCGGCCTGTTGTCCCGGACGAAGTCAAAGATCCGTTTGGGCTTCAAGTCGGCGAGCTGAACTACTTCACTATTCGGCGCATCGAGCCCGAGATCAGCGGATTTCATCCAGTCCAGTTTGTGTCCGTGGAAGACCGCTTTGAGAGACTCCCAGCTGAACATGCGATTATTATCGGAGATGCACAGCGGAGGGTCATCATCATCTTCTTCTTCATCTTCTTCTTCTTCTTCTTCCTCTTTACAATGATCCTTCAGATGAAATAAAACTCTCTTCCTCACGCACAGAAAATCAAGACACCACAACATGAGCGCTGCGACGAGGAAACGCGGTAAAATCAGCAAACACACCACCGCGTTCTTCAGCGCCTTCACAGTATTCATGATCAATAATGTCACGCAGATCGATCAATACTGTGACAGTCAGAGTGAGTGAATCCTTCCGATCTTCAGTGGCTTTTATATGATGAATGAATGAATGTCAGTGAGTCACTCCGCCTCCAAACACTCGCTGGAATAAACCACGAACTCTGTCAGGAATAATGTGGAATAAACTCAATTAATATGATTATTTCATCAACAGCACACTTAAACAGATCATAAAAATAAAACTTCACTCGCAGTCTCTGTGATCAAACTCACTCTTTCAACAGATGACATTTACAAAACTAAACAGAGAAACTATTTAAACACTCAAGAGTCCAGAAGAGTCATTTAGTCTGAATTCTGTGGACTGAAGAGTGTGATGCTTATTTATGTCCATCAGCTTTGAGTTCCCAGTTAACCATCACAACACATCAGAATCAGAATGAGCTTTATTGCCAAGTATTCTTACACATACAAGGAATTTGTCTTGGTGACAGAAGCTTCCAGTGTACAACAATACAAAAACAGCAGCAAGACTTTTAAAAAATCATTAAAATTGAATAAAAAATAGATAAATATTGAAAAGAAAAAAGATATATATAGAATACACAATAGACTATATACATACATATATATATACACACATACATACACATACACACACATACATACATATACATATACACATATCCACATATATGACTATATATACATACATATACATACATACATACATACATACACACACACATACACATACGTAGTGCAAATCTAAATACAAATCGGTTATGTACAGTGCAAGGGAATGTAATGGCAGAAGAGGTTGGATGTGTTGGATAAATATAAAAAGACTAAACTGTGTATTGCACATTAATTATTGCTCAATGGGGCAGTTTTATCTGTTCATGAGATGGATAGTCTGAGGGAAAAAACTGTTCCTGTGCCTGACGGTTCTGGTGCTCAGAGCTCTGAAGCGTCGGCCAGAAGGCAACAGTTCAAAAAGATAGTGGGCAGGGTGAGTGGGGTCCAGAGTGATTTTTCCAGCCTTTTCCCTCACTCTGGAAGTGTATAGTTCTTGATGGGAGGGCAGGGGGCAACCAATAATCCTCTCAGCAGTCTGAACTGTTCTTTGTAGTCTTCTGATGTCTGATTTCATAGCTGAACCAAACCAGACAGTTACTGAAGTGCAGAAAGGTTCTGCAACTGGTGAAGGAAGTACAACCTCTGCTGGGCCTTTTACACAATGGAGTCAATGTGGGTCTCCCACTTCAGGTCCTGTGAGATGGTAGTGCCCAGGAACCTGAATGACTCCACTGCTGCCACAGTGCTGTTTAGAATGGTGAGGGGGGTCAGTGTTGGGGTGTTCCTCCTAAAGTCCACAATCATCTCCACTGTTTTGAGCATGTTCAGCTCAAGGTTGTTTTGACTGCACCAGAAAGCCAGCTGTTCAACCTCCCTTCTGTATGCAGGCTCATCGTCATCTCGAATGAGGCCGATGACAGTGGTGTCATCTGCAAACTTCAGGAGCTTGACAGAGGGGTCCTTGGCGATGCAGTCATTGGTGTAGAAGGAGAAGAGTAGTAAGGAGAGCACACATCCCTGGGGGGCACCAGTGCTGATTGTACAGGTGCTGGAAGTGAGTTTCCCCTGTCTCACAAGCTGCTGCCTGTCTGTCAGAAAGCTGGTAATCCACTGACAGATAGACATGGGAACAGAGAGTTGGTGTAATTTATTCTGGAGTATAGCTGGGATGATGGTGTTGAAAGCTGAATTGAAGTCCACAAAAAGGATCCTTGCATTTGTCCCTGGTCTGTCCAGATGTTGCAGGATATGATGCAATCCCATGTTGACTGCATCATCCACAGACCTGTTTGCTCGATAAGCAAATTGAAGGGGATCTAGAAAGGGTCCAGTGATGTCCTTCAGGTGGGCCAACACCAGTCTCTCAAATGACTTCATGACCACAGATGTCAGGACGACAGGTCTGTAGTCATTAAGTCCTGTGATTTTTGGTTTCTTTGGGATGGAGATGATATTGGAACATTTGAAGCAGCATGGGACTTCACACTGCACCAGTGATCTATTGAAGATCTGTGCGAAGATGGGGGCCAGCTGGTTAGTACAGGATCTAAGAAATGCCAGTGAAACGCCATCTGGGCCCTGTGCTTTCCTTATCCTTTGTTTTCGAAAGACACGGCTCACATCATCTTCACAGTTCTTAAGTGCAGGTTGAGAAGCAGGAGGGGGGAGGAGGGGGTTGCAGGAGGTGTTGGTGTGAAGTGAAGGTCAGAGTGGGTGTGGGGTGTGAGAATGGGCCTTTCAAATCTACAGTAGAACACATTCAGGTCGTCAGCCAGTTGAACAGGGTTGGGGGCAGGAGTCCTGTAATTCGTAAATTGTTTCATGCCACTCCACACTGATGCAGGGTCACCATGGTTTGTCATTGTTAAATGTTAAATAAGTCCTAGTAGGAATGCACATATCCTCACAGAAACTGATATATGATGTCACAGTATCTGTGAGCTCATCCAGGTCTGTGGCTGCAGCCTCAAAAACACTCCAATCAGTGCAGTCAAAACAGGCTTGTAGTTCCAGCTCTGCTTCATTGGTCCATCTCTTTACAGTCCTTACTACAGGTTTAGCAGATTTTAATTTCTGTCTGTATGACAGTATGTTTCTGTCTCTGGTTGGGCATGTAATGTGCTGTTTGTATTTGGGCAGTTCACGTGTGAGGTTTGCTTTGTTAAAATCCCCAGGAATAATAATAACTGAGTCCGGGTATTGTGGTTCCGTGTCTGTGATTTGATCAGTCGGCTGTTGCAGCGCGGCATTCAAACACGCGTTTGGCGCGATATACACACTCACCAGAATAAACGAGGAAAACTCCCACGGCGAGTAGAAAGGCTTACAGTTAATAAAGAGCGCTTCCAAATTAGGACAGCACATCTTCTTTAACGTTGTTATATCTGTACACCAACTTTCATTGATGTAAAAGCATGTTCCACCGCCTCTCGTTTTCCCCGTTAACTCCGCGATGCGATCTGCTCTGAACAGCTGAAAGCCCGGCAGATGTAACGCGCTGTCCAGAATGGCTTCACTCAGCCAGGTTTCTGTGAAGCACAAGGCAGCAGAAGTTGAAAAATCCTTGTTTGTGCGGGTGAGGAGATGTAGTTCATCCGTTTTGTTAGGGAGAGAGCGGAGATTCACTAGATGAATGCTCGGCAGCGTTGTTCTAAAGCCACGTCATTGGAGCTTGACCAGCGCACCGGCTCGTCTCCCTCACCCTGCGTCTCATAGCGTGTTTAAACCACACAGCAGCGCATCCAACTAAAATGTCAAACAAAACGTCTGAATATTCAAAATCCGGGAAAAGATTGACTGGTATATGCTGTCGAATGTTCAGCAGTTCGTCTCTGGTAAAACTGACTGGAAAAATATTACTAAACACAGGAAAAACAAACAAAAACAACAAAACAATAGAAGCACTCCACACCGAGGTGGCCATCTGTGGCGCCATCTTACCATCTTCTGTAAGAGTCTTAAAGCTCAGTGACATTCATTTAGGGGAAGATCTCAGACTGTTTTCAAGGCTCAATTAATGTCACCTCTCATGATCACTTGACAAAAAGAGCAAAAGAGAAGTTTTTATTAGTTTTTCTTTTTTTTAACAAATCCAGATCATCTGTCATGTGCACAGGCACTCATTAAAGGGGCCATAAAATGCTCTTTTTTATCATTTTATTTTCTTCCCTGTGGTCCACTGATAACAGTCATAATTTAATAACATATGATCATTTTCCACCCTGTCTCTGGCCCTCTGTCTGAAACAATCTATTTTGGTCTAAGCACCTCCTTTTTTTTCTCTCTCCCCTTTTCTCCCCAATTTGGAATGCCCAATTCCCAATGCGCTCTAAGTCCCTCGTGGTGGCGTAGTGACTCGCCTCAATCTGGGTGGCAGAGGACAAATCTCAGTTGCCTCTGCGTCTGAGACCGTCAATCCGCACATCTTATCACGTGGCTTGTTGAGCGCGTTACCGCGGAGACATAGCGTGTGTGGAGGCTTCATGCTATTCTCCGCGGCATCCATGCACAACTCACCACGCACCCCACCGAGAGTGAGAACCACATTATAGCAACCATGAGGAGGTTACCCCATGTGACTCTACCCTCCATAGCCACCGGGCCAATTGGTTTCTTAGGAGACCTGGCTGGAGTCACTCAGCACACCCTGTGATTCAAACTCATGACTCCTGTTGTGGTAGTCAGCGTCAATACTTGCTGAGCTACCCAGACCCCCTCTAAGCTCCTCCTTAAAACTTCAATGTAAACGCACACTGTTCTGATTGGCTAACATTGTGCAGTCCCTCAAATACAGCCATATCTGAAACTTAATCGGAAGAGAATGAACAAGCTCCACAACATTATAAAACTACATTTCAGGGGTTACACATAACACACATCCAACACATTGCATCCGAATATATTAAACTGTTCCACTCAAGAACAGCAGCGCCAAAAACTATCAAATAGTCTTGACATTTGAAATATTCATCAATGAAACTGTTTACTCACGGTTTGTTATTGGGTCCAATAGCGTTTTTAACTGCCCCATCCTTCAATAGCAGTTCTATTGCACAGCTTGAGTCATATTATGACTGGTTCACAAGCAATCCACACTGATATAAGCCGAAAAATACAGTATCATCACGCACATAGGCACATATCACCGAAAACACATCAGCTCGGTCAAAGACGTCCATCTAGTGCATATTTACACCAACAATTAAAAATAGCACAGATATGCGAAAGAACGCATCCATGATGCGTTTGTGCTCAAAGCAACAAGATGCAGCAGCTGAATTAAAGAGAATGCTTCCCCTCTTCAGAGTTGTAACTTGACACGCTTTTAAAAGTGGTGAGGTACATAACAGCGGTCAGAGATGTCTGTCTAGTGCAGGGGTATTCATTTAAAGTTCCAAGAGGTCCGGTCTCTAGATTTCCTTCCCAGCAAAGGTCCGGACAATAACGTACAAGGTGTCAGTAGTCAGTATAGCTATGAAATGACATAAGGAATGCTATTTATTTTAAATAGTAGGCCGAATTGTAAATGTCCAAGTTGGCAGTAATAGTACTTTGTAAAAGAAGGCGGAAAAAAGCAAAGTCAAAACAGTCTCTTTAAAACTGGGCAAGGATTAGGACACTGGGGCCCCAGAGATAAAGCAAAAGTAGTGGGTTTTGGGGATCTTCTACCAAAAGATTAAAATATTTCAATGAGTTCATTAATCGAGAGCACTTTGTTATAAATATTAAAAGATAAAATCAACTGTTCATTTTGAAGCTGAATGAGAACAGTATTTGTGTATGAATATTTTTAGATCCTCAAGGGGCATAGGAGGCCTTGTGACTATTAAGGAAATATATTGTTTGGGGGTTCAGGGGTGTCCCCTGAGAGAACATTTTGAAAATGTAAAAGTTTGAATTGACCATTTTCCTTAAAATGTAAATCTACCAATAACAAACAATGTACAGCACAATAGTGAAGCTTATAAATACTGTTAGCTAAAGGTAAGTTGGCCTGTAAATGGTCAGACTATCAAATAATGGAAACATTCTCATGAGAACTTCACTATGCTACTAGTAAAATCAAATGTTTGGTTATTTTTCCTTGCCATTTATGCGAGAGATGACTTTTGATTAATTTTCACAAAAATAATCTGTTTGTGAAAGGCTCAAAACAAGCTGATTAATAAAGCTAATTTTAGATGAAATTTTTTTTTATAGTTTAAAGGCGCTCTGGAAGCACGTTGTCCTGTCACAAACCTGGTTTAGCTTAAAGGTCGGATTAATTTCAGACACATGAAGTTGAATCACTTTGCTTCAATCTCATTTTCTGCAGTGTGTTTTACGAAAGATGCCAGTATCCATCTATATTGCTGCTCACTGTATTTCTCTGCTATGGTCTACTGTCGTTAAAATAATGGCGTCTGCAAGGGTGTAAATGAAGCATGTTTTGTAAAAGACAAAAGTATTCGAGGATAAAGCGCTGAAAGATCAGTGCTATCTGCGCCTCAGTGCTTGTGCTGTACACAGCTCCATTGTTTTGTCACGCTGATCACTTGAAATATAGAAACGGTGAGATGGGGCAGCAAATGTCAAGATGTTTCGTGGTCTGGATGGAACCAAGCCGAGGTCCGGACCTGGACCGCTATTTGGTGACCGCTGCTCTAGTGCATGTTTATATACAAAAATAATCCAAAATAGTCCAGATGGGTCCCCTTTGGTGTTCACGAATATTTAGCCACACGAGGCCTTGTTTGTCTTGCTCTCTCTGTTTATGTTTGGCATGCGGGCCAATGAAAAGCTTCTATCTACAGAGATCATGTTATAGTAGTAGTCCTATAATATTTGTGAGATATGTAAATAAAACATTTGTTTATAGCTTTCATTTTTTAATCATAACAGAGCTCCAGAATAACATTTGAGAGCGGTAGCACCAGTGCCACCAAGTTCTACAGATGGTCGCACCCTGTGCTGGGTAGTAACAGATTACATGTAATCTGGATTACATAATCAGATTACAAAAATCAAGTATCTGTAATTGTATTAAATTACATTTTGAAAAATTATTTTTTACTACCTCACCAATGGTGTGCAGCTCACACATTGAACTTAATTGCTTCAAAGGATCTAGTGAATGCCATCTCTAAATTCAACTGCAAAATGTGCAGCAATATGGAACAAAATCCATTGCTCTGCTGTTGCTGCTGATGCAGTCGAGTCCACTGCATGAAACTTGATATAAAACTTGACACAACTGTCAAGTCAAGGAACTCTTGTTTTAAAATATTCTGCTCTTTTAGAATATTCTTGCTGTTCAAATGATAATATCTTGCACCTCAGTTTTGGAATAGGCGATAGATTATGGATTATTTCATTCATGTAATGTTTAAAGGGGTCATGACATACTCTTTTTTTTAATAATTGTATTACCATCCCTGAGGTCCACTTATAATGTTTGTATAGATTTTGCACAAAAACTGTCATAATTTATTCATATATAATAATTTTCCACCCTGTCTCTGGCCCTCTGTTTGAAACACTCGGTTTTAAGATGTCTGACCCTTTAAGACTTCAATGTAAATGCATGCTGTTGTGATTGGCTAACATCATGCAGCCCTTCCAATAGAGCCACATTTGAAACGCAATCCAAAGAAAATGAATAAACGCCACAGGACCACAACATTTATAAAACTAAATTTCAGGATTAACATATGATGCACATCCAACACATTTCATCTGAATATATTCAAATGTTCATTCAAACAGTCATGACATATGAAATATTCATGAATTAAATTGTTTACTTATGGACTTCCAGTCCAATAGAGTTTTAACTGCCCCATCCTTCAAAAACAGTTTCTGTGTCTGGTTCACAAGCAATCACGCTCATAATATGAGCCCTAAACATACAATCCTCACTGAGATGTTCTGAACACACGAAAGTAAACAATCCATGGTGGTGGCGTAGTGCGGCTTCAACAGGCCAAAGAAGAGCCGCTGGTCTTCATATCTCACATCTTCCATGTTTTTTACACACAGGAATGCGTGTTTCTCCCAGTCACTGGCAGCAGCAGAATGACATGCGTTTTTGAAAGTTGTATTTGTACCACTCTTAAAACATGGTGCACATCGCCGAAAACACATCAAAACGATCAAAACAAAAGACACCTTCAAAACAGGACAACAGCATGACAGTGCAGCTGAATGAAACACAATGGGGGTCTCCACTTTAGAGTTATAACTTGATATCGCGTCTTTTAAAGGCACCGTGAGATGTATGATAACAGTCAAAACCGTTCATCTATGCACGTTTATGTAGAAAAACAGTTAAATCCAGACAGGCACATGAAGGTTACTTGTGTAAATCCACTTTGGATGAATATCCCATAACAGGCCCATCTCTCTCCTCTTCACCTGTGTGACTGACTGAGCACCAGTGGGCGGGGCCAAGGGTGCAATGACGAAAAATAGGTGTGGATGTCTTGCTGGAGGCAGTCATATGCAGATGTATTTAGTCCTTGTGATGTCACAAGTTCCACAAATTCCAAACGAGTTTTTGCAGCTTGGTTTAAATAAATGCTCTTTTTCTATTAAGGAGGAAGTTTCTCAGTTCTGAAACTTACAGGAAGATTTTATAGTACAATGACCTCTTATATGTCAAAAGATCAAGGAAAATTGAATTCCTCATGTCATGACCCCTTTAATGCACTTTTTAAAAATGTCATAAGGAGATCTTTTTGTGAGGCTCTTTTTGTTAGTTAAGAATGGAATACATTTTCTTACTCTTTGTACTTTTATGTTAAAATGATTATCCTATGATTATCGCACCAGCATCTGAGGTGGTCACATATGGACAAAAACAAATAATATTAAAAATAAGTACATTTCCAATAAAAATGCACATTTTGTCATTTAAAATTTGGTAAATGTACTAATATTACAAAAGTAATATGTAAAACGTTAACACCTTTTTTATGTTGGGGTAAATTAAAATACATTGACAGTGGGAATGAGTTCTAATTAAAAACAGTCATCTGAAGATAAACAAAGCCTTTTTTAAACTAGTTTAATCACTGACACATTAGGGGTTTTCACAGAGGTTTTAAAGAAATAATCAATGCCGAATCCGTGACCAAGCCCGCGCATCTCGCAGAGCTGTTTATGGGTGTGTTCCATTCAGAAGTGATCATCCTTATGCCCTATTCCCTTCGAAGACTTTACCATACACCGTGAGAGCTTTGAAACGCTAAAAGGTGTAGGGCTCAAAAATAAGGGTGATTCAGAACTCCCTTTTTAAGTAATTTTTATTGGAAATTCTGTTTGAAGTGACCTTACAGCATGACTCTCATGATTGTTCTCCCTTGAAAGTGCCCTTCGGAGGGTGAGATATGCTGTATGGAACACATTCTATGATGATCTGCACAGCTGAGAGCTCGAGACCAGTCCACATGTAATCACACATACTCTGCGCTGATCTGTCCGTTGGGTGACTGATCCAGGTAGAGCTGTTCGTTTCACTTATGGAACGTTTGCTGTTCGATATTTACCATACACAACAAAAAACGATAGCTCATAATCAGAAAGCCAACTTTGTAGTCGCACCAGTGCGACCTCTTGCAAAGTTTAATCGCACTGTTAGGAAAAACTGCAGTCTGGAGCCCTGCAATAAGAATTATTTCCATCTAACAGGAAATTCTGAAAAAACTTGAAGACGAAAAAAATAAGCAATTTCAAAATTTAGTAAATCAGACTTTAATTTTATTGAACAATAACAGTGAAGTTATAAATGCAATGATTTAAATTTGACATTTAAAACGATGGCTAATTATTACTATTTTTTTCCCAACCTCTGTAAGCTTCTAGAAAAACGTGCCGCTCCTGCACAAGACAGTGAGACATGGCATGACTACCTCAAGTTTACATAGGAAATTGAAAAACAGCACGAACAGATGCAAAACATGTTTAATGTGAACATCACCTCAAGGGGCGTTCACAGTACACTTCACACTCCTTTCAAACGCATCTGAACGAGACTGGAAACGGTATATTAAAGAACTATACGTAAAGCAGATCTCTGAAAGGGTTTTACAACACTGACTCTTTTCACTGTTAAACACAGCAAGCTAAAAACATGCAAAAACGCTCTCCAAAAGTTGCGTCTCTCAATTATTTGAGAATTGAATCTCCAATTAAAAGTTGTCAAGTAATTTTTATTTGTATAGCGCTTTTCACAACACACATCGTTTCAAAGCAGCTTTACAGGAAATCATGCATTAACAGAAAAAATTAACTGTAATATCTATAAAGTCTTAGAGTCATCATTGTGTAGTTTGATGAAATATGTTTGTAAATTGTGTATAGAGATTAAATAATTAAATAATAATTGTATTTAGAAACCCAGTGAGAGGGGTCTGGGTATCTCAGTGAGTATTGACGCTGACTATCACACCTGGAGTCACGAGTTTGAATCCAGGGCGTGCTGAGTGACTCCAGCCAGGTCTCCTAAGCAACCAAATTGGCCCAGTTGCTAGGGAGGGTAAAGTCACATGGGGTAACCTCCTCATGGTCGTGATTAGTGGTTCTCGCTCTCAATGGGGCGTGTGGTGAGTTGTGCGTTGATCGTGGAGAGTAGCATGAGCCTCCACATGCTGTGAGTCTCCGCGGTGTCATGCACAACGAGTCACATGATAAGATGTGCGGATTGACGGTCTCAGAAGCGGAGGCAACTGAGACTTGTCCTCCACCACCCGGATTGAGGTGAGAAACAGCGCCACCACGAGGACCTACTAAGTAGTGGGAATTGGGCATTCCAAATTGGGAGAAAAGGGGATAAAAAAATAAATAAGTGAGCAAGCCGAAGGTGACTGTGGTAAGGAACACAAAACTTCATAAGATGTTCGTTAATGGAGAAAAATAACCTTGAGAGAAACCAGACTCACTGTGGGGGCCAGTTCCCCTCTGACTAACATCATGAATATAATGACAATATTACTTATTTATGTGCAGTGCAAATCATGGTTTTAAATTAGTAAACTAAGTAAGATTTTGTAATTATCTGCAGAAGTTCATATAGATGCATTGTCCTTTGTTGGTTGGCTGATGAAGGCTTTTATTGGCAATTAATTGATAGTTTATGTATTCCATTATAAGAGTGTATTCCATCATTAGACCGAGATGATGCAAGCAGAGATCAGTGAGGTGCATAACAGTTCAACCGGCAGGTCATTTCGGTGGGGTTCATCCTAAGTCCAAGGTTCAGGCAGTGGCATATGAAGTATCCCATGTCTTACAGTTGGAGTTGGCATCAGTTCATCCTCTGAAGTCCATCGTAATAGTCTGAAGTGATGTCTGGCTGGCACCGGCTGCATTTAGTCATCATCACTCAGAGACACATAGCAGTGGAGTCCAACACCAAGCAGGAACAGAGCTGGATCTGGCAGGATCTGGTAATAGATATAGATATGAATCCTGAGGTTGAGACAGGGAAACACATAGAATAATATTAGTGTAGGTGCCATTCAATTTTATGCCGAGTTATAGATCATGATAGAATAAAATATAAATGTCACTAGTCAACTAGTGGATTAGTTAATGACTACATTTACATAGACATCAGAAAGCGGGTTATTACAAGAAAGTGGCTTATTGCAAGAAAGCAGCGTTCCCGTTTACATGCTGTCACGTTTAAATGTGTTTTTGTTCATGTTTTGTGTTCATGTCTATTTTGAAAGTTTTGTTCCTTGTTCCTGTTTCCTCTTCCTTGTCATGTGACCCTCATGTTTCATGTGTGTTGTTCTCATTGGTTTATGTTTATTAGTCTTGTTGTCCCCCTTTTAGCTCTGTCTGTTCATTGGTTATCTTGTTATCAGTTCAGTCTTGTCATTGGCTGTTTTGTTATCTTGTTTGCCCCAGTCTCTGTATTTAAGCCTTCATGTTTGCCTTCATCTCTTGTCGTGTATTGATCTCGTAATGTTGCATTCATGGTCTTGTTCATTGTTTTAGTTATAATCAAGTCACAGTCAAGTCATGGTTAAGTCTTGTCTTTTAGTGTGGTTCTTGTATTTGTTTTATTATCACCTAATTAAACTGCACTTGGGTTCTCCAAAACATCGTCTTCGAATTACTCCTGTTTGCCTGCCTCAACGTTACACATGCACTGAATAAGCGGTGTACTCTTTACTCCTGTATACATGCGGCTCGGTCAGCAAGCAGCTTTCTCCAGAGCAACATAATTTCCCCGAAACGCTTGTGTAATTAACAAACATGCTTAAGACTCCACTATTTTATTCTCTCTTGCTTCGCTTTATTTCCAAATATTCCAGAGTTGTTGCTGTGTTTGTTTCCTTACCTTTCAATCATGACCTGCAGCACAACTGCACTTCAATATTGTGTTTCCCTCTTACATCAAACTCTGGGATTCCCCCAGTGTACTTGAGTGCATATACATGAATGTGAGGGACCGTTGATATTTTACAGTGTTGTTTAAAAAAGGGTATAGTTTATAGTGTGCTTTTCCCACTGTACTCCCAGAAATGTTTTGTTGACTTCCTTCTCGGCGTCATCCTATGACATTTGTTATTCGGTCTGTTCCACGCACGTGCTCACACTTAGAACGCCGAATATGTGTTTACATGACCACATTAATGCTGCCTTCATGTGCTATTGGAATGATCGTAAATACGAGCTTCCCACTCGGAAATTGCACATGAATGACCCCTCAAGTCATAATTACAACTGGGAAACTCTGAGATCATTTTGATACTAGAGTTTCTGAGATGGGAGGAGTTGTAAACTTTCAACATTGCAGAGGAGAGTACGGTGTCTGTAGTGAATGATAGGTTTTATTCATTTTTCTAAATGCAGCTCATTGTTAGTGCTTAACGTTTTGGTCATATTCATTTATGTATTTCAGCAACCATTTGATGCATGTTGTAAATTTTAACAACGTAAAAATTGCTTGTATTTAACCAAAATTCCATTATTGTCAGAAAGCTAAGTAATATTTTTTATGGTGTCAAAACAAACGTTCCTCATGAAATATATATGAATGAACATTTTTTTCCGACAACAAAGCACTTGAATGTGACGTACTCGTAATTACCTCCGATAGCACATGAAGGCAACATAAGTATTAAAGTATTAAACCACTCTCTCGTAATCCCTTAAATGGCTTAAGGAAATTGGCGTTCTCGTTTATATGACGTTTCAGAACGTCGCTTTCTGCAAAAACCCTGGAAAACCCCTCTTTCTTAAGAGCATGCAAACGTGTTCAGTCACTCTGGCCCATTCCTATTCCAAAATATTTAGGATTTCCTCCTCTCTGTGGAAATAATATGATAGCTTTGGTGAGGAACAGACCCCATTTATAAAAGTCTTCCACCGTTGTGCTCATTTCTCATTCCAACTTCCACATTCAAACATGCTGTGTTGTTGTGATCACGTGACATCCAAGAACCAATGGTGTTCGGCATCATCCATGTCAGTGAATTATGATGCATCAGCCCCCATTCACTGTCACTGTATTGGAAAAAAGTGACGTGAGAATTCTGTCAAACATCCCCTTTTGTGTTCCACAGAAGAAAGAATTAGGGTTTGGAACAACATGAAAGTGAGTAAATGATGACAGAATTTTCATTGCTCCTTTAGTAATGTTGTCGTTAGATGTGTTCAGGAAGTGAGTTTGTCTTGTGAATACTGATGAGAGCAAGAGATTCTTCAGGTCATCGAGTTGAAGCTTCAGACTCGTGTCCTCATTTGTCCTCAGAGTGGAGAAGAGCACTTGAACTGCAATCAGCGGCTGTCTGGATTGAGAGAGAGAGATGTTTGAAGTGTCAGCTGAGAGAAGGTCTGTTAGAAACACTGATAATTCAGTTCAGAAAGAGTTTATTATTGATTTGGTTTATTGGTGTTGAGCTGCAATCATTATCATCAACAGTCACCACATTATCATCACTGTCAGTTTAAGATTCTTTTTGTATTTTTTATCCCCTTTTCTCCCAATTTGGAATGCCCAATTCCCACTACTTAGTAGGTCCTCATGGTGGCGCTGTTACTCACCTCAATCCGGGTGGCGGAGGACAAGTCTCAGTCGCCTCTGCTTCTGAGACCTTCAATCCACGCATCTTATCACGTGACTCGTTGTGCATGATACTGCGGAGACTCACAGCATGTGGAGGCTCATGCTACTCTCCATGATCCACACACAACTTACCACACGCCCCATTGAGAGCGAGAACCACTAATCATGACCACGGGGAGGTTACCCCATGCGACTCTACCCTCCCTAGCAACTGGGCCAATTTGGTTGCTTAGGAGACCTGGCTGGAGTCACTCAGCTCGCCCTGGATTTGAACTCACGACTCCAGGGGTGCTTGTCAGCGTCTTTACTCGCTGAGCTACCCAGACCCCCTGCTGTTTTTTTATTTCTTAAGAATAAACAGGTTTAAAACTGACCACTAGATACATGATATGGAGGAAAAAATGTGATATGCGACTAATTTGTTGGATTATGTGACAACAATATGCAATGTTATATACCTCAGATGAATTTGTTAAATATACATTACATACATATTGATATACATCGAGAAAACCATGATATCCATGTGACATGTTGTGACATTGTGTAAAATGTATTATCCATTAAAAAATGGAAATCTAAACAAAAGGTTTGGGTAAACTAACAAGCTTTGTATTAAAGCATATGCTAAATGAATAAATGTAAGTTACATATGCAAAATAACACCTCAAGATAAACAAATTGTTTTTGTTTAGCATTTACATCACTTTACATTTTTCTGCTTTACAACTCACCTCACTTCCACATTATCTTTTATCATATTGTTTATTTATATGTAGTCACATTTCAATCTGAAAAAGTAGGTTTTAGGTGTAAACTAATTTCTATTTAGATCACAAAGGCCTGATTTTATTGTATATTTTATTGTCAAAACATGCTATTCATATCTACCATGAAGTTCTTCTACAGTATGCAAAATAAAACATGTATTGGCTTAATTTATGCTTTACATTGTGTGCAGAAAATATAAAATATTAGTTAAAAATGCAAACATTGTTGCGCTGACGTAGGACTGTATGGATGGATGCATCCATATGATATACCGCAAGTTTATTTGCGGTTTATCAGTTCTCTGAGCAGTTATACAAGCATTTTAAAATCCTGCAGCTCTAATTCTTTAAAATTCAAAGGTGTTTTCCTCAAGAGGGCACATACCGGCCATAAAAGCAGAATTCTCCATTAATTGGTCTGCATGCAAAACTCAGGAGTTTTTTTTTTTTTACTTGCACAGGAAAGATTTGTACACAAAAATGTGTTTGAATCCATTAATTTCAAGGATTGTACCTCAGATACAAATGGAAATCCGCCTGTGAAACCTCCACAAAATGATTTAAAAATATATTTATACAGTAATTACAAAAGACTGATTTGTGCTGTCACAGAAACCCAGACTCGATGAAGGTGTTGAACCCGAAGGCAGGTATTTATTGACACAAAACACAAACAGTGAAAAACAGGTGAGTAGTAAATAAGCAGAACTGTTCAGATGTGAAGAACTGAAACCTGAGGATGGTTCGTGTTGATGCAGGTATTGATAACCCTTGGGATGACAAACACACAATGGGAAGTAGACGTAGGAGTGGAGGCTTGGAGAGATCGTTGGAGTTGCAGTGGAGAGGAATCGAGGAGAGATCGCAGGAATGATGTTTGAAAAGTCAGGTAAGTCGCAGGTAAATGAGTCTGTATTCTGAGTTGAGACCAGACAATGAGTGAAGGGAGAATGGGGTTTAAGTAGAGGAGCTGATTGATGCGGTGATAAGAGGCAGGTGATCAGTATTCAGGAGAGAGGGAGAGTTGTGTGTATGTGGCAGGAGGGTCAGGTGGATCCGTGACATTACACCCCCCCCCCCATGGACTGCTCCAGAGGGATGTGCTTACCGACACCATGGCCGAGCCCGTCCACGAGGAGAGTAGAAATTGTGGAAGTTGGAGAGTAGGGTCGGGTCCAGGATGTCGTCTCGAGGTTTCCATGATCTTTCCTCTGGGCCGTAGCCTTCCCAATCTATGAGGTACTCGAGACGACCCCTGCGGCATCGGGAGTCCAGGATGTCTCGGACTATGTAGACCGGTCCGTCTTCCAGGATTAGCGGCTGGGGGGGGGGGGTCATCATCTGGATCAGGTTCTGAGGAGTGAGGAGAGAAAGACGGGTGGTAAGGTTTCAAAAGGGAGATGTGGAAGGTAGGGTGAATGCAATGTTCAGGGGGGAGTTGGAGTTGGTAAGTGACAGGGTTAATTTGTCTGGTGATAGTGAAGGGACCAATGTAACGGGAACTTAGCTTTTTGCAAGGAAGGTGCAATCTGATGTCTCTCGTGGAGAGCCACACCTTCTGCCCGGGTTGGTAAATAGGAGTTGAATATCTCTGGCATAGGCATGGCTCTTCTGGCAGCACACTGCCCGCTGCAGGCGGTGGTGAGCCAAGTCCCAGACCCTCTCGCTTTCTCTAAACCAATGGTTGACAGCTGGGACGTCTGATGGTTCTCTGGACCAGGGGAAGAGAGGAGGTTGATAGCTGAGTATGCACTGGAAGGGTGTGAAGTTGGTGGACTGCATTTCCTGCATCTTCCTTTCTGTCTGCCCATTACTCTGTGGATGGTACCAGAAGAGAGGCTGATGGTCACTCCCATAATAGAAAAAAGGCCCTCCAGACTCTAGAGATGAACTGGGGGCCTCTGTCTGAGACGATGTCTTCGGAAATCCCATCATTTCGGAACGTGTGGTTAAAGAGGGCTTCTGCGGTTTCTAGGGTGGTGGGAAGTCCATTGAGGGGAATCAGCTTGCAGGCTTAGGAGAAATGGTCCACAGCCTCCAAAATGCAGATGAATCCCTCAGAGGATGACAGATCCATGATAAAATCGACCCCTAGGTGTGACCAGGGTCGATGCGGGATGGGCAGCAAAAGGAGTTTGCCAGCCAGTAGTTGTCACTGGGTTTGAGATATAGCACATTCCAGACATCCCTGGATGAACCTTCTGACATCTATGTCCATGGTTGGCCACCAGAATTGGTCCTGGATGAGTGAGAGGGTCCTATTGGTCCCAGGGTGGCCAGTGCCCAAGGAGGGGTGCACAGAGTCAATGAGTGTCAGACATTGGGAAGAGGGTACGTAAGTTTTGTTGGCGGGGCAGCCCGACGGAGCAGGTTCAGTGGTGGCGGCTTCCGCGATGCTATCATCCAGGGACCATTGGATGGGGCTTACAATGACGTGAGGAGGAAGTATGATGTCAGGTACTTGAGGGTTTACCTCGGGAAAGGGCATCCGCCTTGATGTTCTATTCACCTGGACGATAGGAGATGGTGAAGCTGAAGCGCGTGAAGACGAGGGCCCATCGTGCCTGGCTAGGATTGAGTCGATGAGCTTCCCGAAGATACTCAAGATTTTTGTGGTCCGTCAGCACCAAGAAGGGATGTTGGGTCCCCTCTAGCCAATGACGCCACTCTTCCAGGGCCAATTTGATAGCCAAAAGCTCCCGGTTTCTGATGTCATAATTTTGTTCTGCCGGGGAGAACTTTCTGGAGAAGAAGGCACATGGATGGAGTCTAGATGGTTTCCCCTGCTGCTGAGAAAGGATGACTTCTATGCCGTTAGTGGAGGCATCTACATCCACCACAAAAGGTCTGCTTGGATCATGGTGGACGAGGAGTGGAGCAGTGGTGAAGGGATCCTTAAGATGTTGGAAGGCGTAGGAGGCCTTGGGGGTCCAGGACAGAGACTTGGGCTTGGATTTAAGAAGGGAGGTTAACAGGGGTCACGTGATGCCATGCAAGAAGCAGACGTGTGAGTGACTGGCTCTGCGCACTTTGCTAGTTTTAATTATTTTCATGTTTAATCTGGTGAGATTCGATAAACCCAGTTACATATTTGCTCTTTGAGGTAAACATGGCAAAGAAGTCAAAATCTTCAGACTCTGGAGACATTAAAAGACACTTACGTGTTCAAGCTGAGGCCTCTGGCGGCCCTGCAGACCTGGGACTTGATTTGGAAAGCACGTCGGGAGAAGAAATCCAGCGTCAACTGTCCAACATCTCGGTGATGATGACGAAGGTTGTTGCAGACTTGGAGGATCTCGCTGTAATAAGTTAATCGATTACAGCGATGGAAACAAAATTCTCTGAGTTGGTCACAAGAGTGGCAGAAGTTGAGAGAAGGATCGATTATCTGGAGTCAATGGAAAGGGAACTATCCGCTAATCCACCCGCATCCAAAACACACTTGGAGTATGTTTTGGAAAAATTAGAAGATCTCGAAAATAGGAATCGAAGGAACAACATTCGAATTGTTGGAATTCCTGAGCATGAAGAGGGCAGAGATATGGTGAAATTCCTGGACGAGCTCTTCCCGAGTCTGCTCAACATAACAGGCCATAAACTGGAAATTGAGCGAGCTCACAGAGTCCTGGCTCGCAGATCTGCTGAGGGAGACCTAGTGGCTGGAGCTTGTTTTGTGGAATAACACTCCTTCGGTTTAGTTATGGATGAATCTGTTCATTCTTTGTGCTTATGCCTCCTGTTGGCTGGAGTTTATTTTTGTGGAGTATTTTTAAGGGACTTTGGAATGATTACGTCATCTGCTGAACTCATAACAGCTGGCTCACTGAACACTTGTTTATCTGTCCGAGGAAACTGAACAGCTTTATATCAGCTGGAGTTTATTTTGTGGAGGAACACACCTTCAAGACAGTTCTGTGAATGAATCTACACGTTCTTTGTGTTTATTCTGCCTGTTGGCAGGGGGTTTGTTTTACAAAGTATTTCTGTTATGTCATTTTGCCTCACAAAATTTGTGCAGAAGCACTGGACTTGAGCAATCCGATGGCAAAGTTGTCGCAGGGACTCTCGAATGTGTACATGGACCTTTTGAGTTTAGAGGGGTTAATGCGTGGGGTTAGTGCACACGTTTTTCTTTTCTCTGTTTGTTTTGTTTGGGGGAAGTTTGGGGTTTGATTGTTGCACTTATGGGGAACGTGGTCTGTGTAATTTTGTTTTTGACACACAATTTATTTTTTTTATTATATCAATATGTCAAATGTTAATATGAGTGGATTGTCTCTCTCCACATGGAATGTGAATGGGTTGAGGCACCCCATAAAAAGAAGGAAAGTTATTTATTTTCTTAAGAGTAAGAAATATGATATACTGTTTCTTCAAGAAACGCATCTTTCCCCGCAGGAAGCTGAAAAATTTAGGAAGATATGGGGTGGACATGTTTTCTTTAGTGCTGGCACAAGCAAGAGTAGGGGAGTCATTATACTGATAAATAAACATCTACAATTCAAATGTCTTAAACAGATTAAAGATAAATTAGGGAGAATCATTACTGTTTTAGGAGAAATTCAGGGGCAAAGGTTGATTTTGGCTAATATTTACACACATTCACAGGATGTGTAAAAATCTTGGTCTTGCAGATATCTGGCGACTTTTGAACCCATCTGGTAGGGACTATACATTTTTTTCATCAGTTCATAAGATTTATTCTAGTATAGATTTTTTTTTATATCTAAGTCTCTCATTTCATCTGTTGTTGATTGCTCAATTGGAAACATTTTAGTCTCAGATCATGCCCTGGTGAGTTTAGAGATGTTGCCACATACAGAGAAAAAGAAATCATACAGCTGGCACTTTAATGTATCCCTTTTGCAAAATCCTGATTTCCAACAAATGTTAAAGATTGAAATCAATGTTTATATGGAGACCAACTGGTTCTCAGTATCATCTGTAGGCGTAGCCTGGGAGGCACTTAAGGCGGTTCTTAGGGGTTGGATCATACAGTATGCCTCATTCACCAAAAAATCCAAAGCACGAGAACTCGTGGAGTTGGAATGGAATATTCAAAGTGCCGAGGCAGAGCTGAAGTGCCGAATGTCGTCTAATGGCCTCAGAGAATTGACTCAATTGAAATACAGATATAATGCTATTTTGTCGCGGAAAGTGGAGTTTTGGTTATTCAGGGCAAGACAGTCATATTTTGAGTCGGGTGACAAAGCAGGGAAGCTTTTGGCTAGATATATAAAACAGAGAGAGTCTTTTTCTACCATACCCTCAGTGAAATCTGCTAGTGGTGAAATATTTACCTCAGCCATTGATATTAATAATGCTTTTAAAGAATTCTATCTTGATCTCTATAGTTCCACGTCTTCGTCTACTGATGACGATATTTGAGACTTTGTGGAACCATTAAAACTCCCTAAACTGACAACGGAGCAAAAAAATTCTCTTGATTCTGAGATAACCTTGGAGGAGCTTGACGAGGTAATTAAGGCCTTGCCTACAGGCAATGCTCCGGGGCCAGATGGTTTTGCCACTGAATTTTTTAGATCTTATGCTACAGAACTGACTCCACTTTTGTTAGAAGTTTATACGGAATCATTAAAGAATGGAAAGCTTCCTCCAACCATGACGCAAGCCCGGATCAGTCTGATTCTTAAAAAGGACAAAGATTCAAGCGAGTGTAAGAGGTACTGTCCAATTTCCCAGCTAGGTGTAAAAAGTTTGTCAAAACTTTTGGCTAACCGATTAAGTAAAGTTATGACATCTTTCTACATATAGATCAGGTGGGGTTTATTCGGGGGCTGCAGCTCTTCTGACAACATTAGGCGTTTCATCAATATCATGTGGTCAGTGGTGAATTATCAGACTCAGGTCGCTGCCATCTCACTTGATGCCAAAAAAGTGTTTGATATAGTAGAATGGGATTATCTTTTTAAGATTTTGGAAATGTACGGGTTCGGGAATACTTTTTTTGGATGGATTAAGTTACTTTATAGACACCAGGTAGTGGCAGTACAAACAAATGGACTAATTTCAGATTATTTTACTCTGAATAGGGTTCATCTTTCCCCATTATTGTTCTGTCTTGCCCTGGAACTATTAGCAGCCGCGATAAGAAAGGAGGATGATTTTCCAGTGGCAGGAGGTATGGCGCATAAACTTTTGCTTTACGCAGATGATATTTTATTATTCATCTCTAACCCCACTAGATCTATGCCTTGCTTCCACAGAATTATTAATTCCTTTTTTAAGTTTTCAGGATATAGAGTCAATTGGTCTAAATCTGAAGCTTTGGCTCTGACAGCGTACTGTCCAGTAACAGCTTTCCAGCTAGGTGCTTTCCAGTGGCCCAAACAAGGCATTAAGTATTTGGGCATTTTATTCCCAACAAAATTGTCTGATTTAGTTAGAGTTAATTTTGACCCCTAATAAAACGGTTTTTGTGCGATGTGGACAGGTGGGCTTCATTACATTTATCTATGATTGGGAAGGTTAATGTTATTAAAATGAATTGTATTCCAAATTCAATTACTTGTTGCAGTCTCTCCCTGTAGATGTCCCCCTCTCTTATTTCAAGCAATTTGATAGCATAGCGAAGTCCTTCATTTGGAATGGTAAGTGTCCCAAATTACATTTCAATAAGTTACATAGGCCGCTTGACAAAGGTGGGCTAGGCCTGCCCAAGATTTTATTTTATTATTATGCTTTTGGTCTCGCTTTTCAGACATTTGGCTCATTGGTTGCTTCCAACTGAGAGAGCCCCTCCCTGGTTCTGTATAGAACAGGAAGTACTTGCCCCTATTTCGCCATTGCAGAGCCTCTCTATCAAATTAATCAGAGAAGTTACATCCTGTTACCTCGCACTTGAACTCGGTATGGATAAAAGTGTTCAGACTGTTTAATTCAGACACTTTTTTAAATGTTGCCTCGAGCATATGGCTGAACCCCAAATTATGCATCAACAAGTCCCCTTTATGCTGGTCAGAGTGGATTGGGAGGGGGGTTACTACACTTGGTGACCTATATGAAAATGGAGTGTTGAGATCCTTTCAAAATTTGGTTCAACTTTTTGGGATTCCTAGATCTCAGTTCTATAAGTATTTACAGCTGCGCCACCTGCTCTGTACTGTTTTTGGGAGTGGTTTACACCCCCCTAAAGCGGCAGATACTCTGGGAGTGGTGATTACTGCTTTTGGAAAAGGTCATGAGGCATCAGTGTATTACTCCCTGCTAATTCAGAGTCTGGGGGATGGAACTTCAACTTCTCTTAAGAGATTATGGGAGAAAGATCTAAACTTGGCATTGGAGGAGGGAGTGTGGGCTAGGATTCTAAAAAAACGTAAAATCTGCATCTAGAGATGCAAGGGTTCGCCTTATGCAATTTAAGATTTTACAAAGAGTCTATTGGTCCCCCTCTAGATTGCATAGGCTTGGTCTTAAAGACACACCCACCTGCTGGTGATGTCAATCAGAAGATGGAGACACAACCCATGTTTTTTGGTGGTGTGTTAAGACCCAAGAATTTTGGTTGAGGGTCCAGAATTTTATGGCTGATGTATTAGATACTCAAATTTCATTTTGCCCCAGACTCTGTATTTTAGGTGATGGGGCGGCCATTGATGTAGGGAATAAGTACATGAAGAATTGGATCCTGGCTGGTGTTATGATAGGCAGACAGGTTATCCTTAGAGGATGGAAGTCAGCTGGAGCCCCCTCGTTTCGTGAGTGGTACGAGGAGATGGGCAGGGTAGCGGCTTTGGAAGAGTTGTCATATAGAAGGCTAGGCAACATGGATATGTTCATCAGGAGGTGGAGTGGCTATTTGGCCTTTTTGG
>NC_059360.1:49682500-49695000 GCF_019703515.2 Myxocyprinus asiaticus | reverse complement strand
GTGTTCTAGACACAATAGGTGACCTATAGGAGTCAGTTGAAACTTGTCTGATGAGCTGACATTTACCTGAAGAATTTAGCGTAAAATGACATTTAGGCCTTTTGGTTTGTGTTTACATTAGACTGAAATGAAGATTTATGATCCAGACTATGAAACATTATTCAGTTCAACATGATGAAGTTATCTGTGAGGGAAAAAATCAAAACAACGTGCCATCTCCATTACATCACCCGATTCATAAAGAAACATATGAGTTCAGTAAGGAGAGTATCATTTAATACATAATTGATCAATTTAATATTAAAAACACTGTCTCTAATTGTATGACTAGTGTACCCTAAAACAGTGTCTGCTTGTGTTGTCCATCAACAACTATCATACTGCAAACTAAACATGAACTTTAGGTAAACATGCTGTATTAGTATAGATATGTGTTCAGGACCACAATAGATGACCAATAGATGCTTTATAAACACTGTCAGTTGGAACTCATCTGACGAACTACAATGGCATTTAGAGTAAAAAAAGGCTTTAGGTTTGTTTACATTAGGATAGACTGAAGATTTGTGATCCTGACTATGAAAAAATATCTATTTTATTATTTATTATATTTTATTAATCAAAATACTGTGTTATCTGTACATGCAGCATTTCTTATTTTAATATTACATACTTCAAACTTCTGCCTGAAAACACTTCTGTGATTTTTTGCTGAAAAGTTATTTCCAAAACAATGATCCAGCACTGAATTCAGAATTTCAATCTATAAACAGCATTTGTGTGTGACTCGCACGTTTTACTGTATCACATAACAACTTAAACATGTTTAAGTGTTGCTCATATCATATTGCACTGCAGATATGTTCAGAGTGTATTCTAGGATGTTCAAACAACAGAAATAGTCCAGAATACTGTTGTGTATGTACATTAGCAGTATACATTACATGTGTGAATGCACAGTAGCACGTATTTGAAGGACAACACATGTTTGAAGGCTGTAAAGAAATGTCTTTAGCTAAAGGATCAGAGAATCCACAATGTGTGCCAGAGCAATATTAAGGACTGAGACCTATTTCTGAGTAAATGTGCCCTTTAACTCTACATTTACAGTGGCATGCAAAAGTTTGGGCACCCCTGATCAAAACTTCTGTTGCTGTGAATATCTAAGCGAGTAAAAGATGGCCTGATTTCCAAAAGGCTTAAAGTTAAAGATGACACATTTCTTTAATATTTTAAGTAATTTTACTTTTTTATATCCATCTTTTACAGTTTCAAAATAACAAAAAAGGAAAAGAGCCCGAAGCAGAAGTTTGGGCACCTGCATGGTCAGTATTTAATAACACCCCCTGGCGAGTATCACAGCTTGTAAATGTTTTTCGTGACCAGCTAAGAGTCTTTCAGTTCTTGTTTGGGGGATTTTTGCCCATTCTTCTTTGCAAAAGGCTTCTAGTTCTGTGAGATTCTTGGGCCATCTTGCATGCACTGCTCTTTTGAGGTCTATCCACAGATTTTTAATGATGTTTAGGTCGGGGGACTGTGAGGGTCATGGCAAAACCTTCAGCTTGCACCTCTTGAGGTCGTCCATTGTGGATTTTGAGCTGTGTTAAGGATCATTATCCTGTTGTAGAAGCAATCCTCTTTTCATCTTCAGCTTTTTTACAGATGTGTGATGTTTGCTTCCAGAATTTGCTGGTATTTAAGTTAATCCATTCTTTCCTCTGCCAGTGAAATGTTCCCCTGTGCCACTGGCATCAACACAAGCCCAAAGCATGATCAATCCACCTCCGTGCTTAACAGTTGGAGAGGTGTTCTTTTCATTCTGCACCCTTTATTCTCCAAACATACCTTTGCTCATTGCAGCCAAAAAGTTCTATTTTATCTTCATCAGTCCGCAGGACTTGTTTCCAAAATGCATCAGGCTTGTTTAGATGTTCATTTACAAACTTCTGATGCTGAAATTTGTGGTGAGGATGCAGGAAAGGTTTTCTTCTCATGACTCTTCCATGAAGGTCATATCTGTGCAGGTGTCACAGTGCACCACTACTCCAGAGTCTGCTAAATCTTCCTGAAGGTCTTTTGCAGTCAAACAGGGGTTTTGATTTGCCTTTCTAGCAATCCTACGAGGAGTTCTCTCTTCCAGACCTCAACTTGACCTCCACCGTACCTGTTAACTGCTATTTCTTAATTACATTATGAACTGAGGAAACAGCTACCTGAAACGCTTTGGTATCTTCTTATAGCCTTCTCCTGCTTTGTGGACATCAATTATTTTAATTTTCAGAGTGCTAGGCAGCTGCTTAGAGGAGCCCATGGCTGCTGATTGTTGGGACAAGGTTTGAGGAGTCAGAGTCTGTATAAAGCTTTGAAACTGACATCACCTGGCCTTTCCAAACGATGATTGTGAACAAACCACAGCCCTAACAAGCTAATTAATGTCTGAGACTTTGGTAAAAGTTATCTGAGAGCTCAAATCTCTTGGGGTGCCCAAACTTTTGTATGGTGCTCCTTTCCTTTTTTTCACTTTAAAATTGTACAAAATAAAAATAATACACTAATATTGCTTAAAATGTTGAAAAGAACATTTCATCTTTAACTTTATGCCTTTTGGAGATCAGTTCATCTTCTGCTCACTTAACTATTCACAGCAACAGAAATTTTGACCAGGGGTGCCCAAACTTTTGCATGCCACTGTATAAAGGAGCTGTCATGCAATAAAATGAGCTTTACCCCTTAGTGTTTGGCATTTTTGGGCTGCTGCCCACAATTTTTTACACTCAAATTGAAAAGCTCACCATTCATACATACTGTGGACTAATTGCCAAAAATAGGTCACATTTTTCAGAGAACCACCCAAATAAAATAAAAAAACCTATAAATAATGTATGTGTTTGTGATCTTATGATAAACAGAATTATTGTTTTATTTTTTTATTTTTTTTTGTCTTCAATTTGTAAACATGTAATTCTGGTTCTGTTCACTCTACCTCACTTTGAAAAGTCTCATTTTATTCCACTAGATGGCAGAAAACACTAGAAAAAAGAAATTTTCCTCAATCATATTCCTTCATAATATACAGATCTGAAATGTAGGTGGCGCTCTAACGCATCTCAGCGCTCACAGATGTGCTCGTCCATAGACATTCAGTCTAATTTTCAGTTCAAGCACCACCCTCATTGTTTCATTGAATATCTCGGCCTCTGAGTGGACTACAGGCTTAATCTAGGTGTCATTAGAAAGCTGAGATCCTTCCCTTTGCAAAGCTGTAAAACATTTTATCATCAAAAATATGCTGAAAACATATTTTTCTGATTATTTGTTTTGCATGATTTTCCTTCTGGATGACATATTTTGTTCTGGACATCTAAGAAATAACATTGGATTATTCACACAAACAAGCTCACAGACAAGTAAAAAATGGCTAATTTTTTAAAAATCTGCCTAAGGTAAAAGCAGATTTTAAGTTTTTAGCTATTTGGGGCTTACAGCAGCAGTTATCAGAGCATAAAAGATACATTTGTATTTGATGACTTACAGAAATCATATTTCACTTTGTGATTCTTTTGAAAATCTTTTGAACTGTGGTATTAGGGCAACACAATAACATGTGCAGTCACATTCATGAGAATGAGAGCTTTCATTTGATATATGACATGTCCATTTAGGTGCTATGTGAAGGACTTTTATTTTCATATTAATATTTCTACCCCATTACCTCCAGGGGGCGCTAATTTTCAACGCAAATGATTTGAGGCCTTATTTTGTTATTGTAAGTAACATAAATGCAGAAGTGATGGTTATCTCTGAAAAGTTCAGATTCTAAGCTTTCAAATGATACCTCATAAGCCTGATTTGTGTATACGGGGACTTTAAAGTTTTAAGTGTAAACACCCCCCTTTGGACCAGTTGGTTGGTCCATAGAGTTTAAAGGATTAAATTGCTGCTCTGAAATATGTCTGAATTGTTTTGGTAGATGATGAATTAGCTGTTAACTGATTATAAATGACTCACATGACCAGTCTTCAATAAACCGTTGCTTTTCCTTGTGTGTATGCAACCTGGTATCACAGAATTGCATTACTAAAATGACATTTTTGTACGTATCGCAACAGTTTCCTGGTGAAATGAACTCTAGAGGTGCTAGAATAACAATGCCTTTTATTCACTTTCACACAAATCACAAGTAAAACGTCAAGATTACCAGTTCATAAACACTTACTTTCCACCCTGTTCATCACACAATGCTATCTTATGACATCTAAACACTTTTACTATAGTGTATGACTCATTTTAACGTTTGCATTACATAATCAACTACATTTACAAGCTTGTTCGAGTGTGATTAAATTGTGCGGTAGCTCAACTGATAGAGCGTTGCACATGTGATGTAAAGGAGCGGGATACGAGTCCTGAAGAACACGCAAGTCCACATGTGAGCCCAAAGTGTCATAGCAGCAGCACAAAATGATGTGGTTGTGTTTTTCATCTCACATTTGCTTTTTCTGACACTCTTGGTTAGGTTTAGGTTTAAGGTTTAGGCTAGGGAGGTCAGTTTTGTTGATTGAAAACTCAACAGAGCATTAATCTTAAAAACCTCATTTAACTCAATTTTAGCACCATGCAGTAAACATTTCACCTCAGAACTGCTGCGATACGTGTAATGAACCACGTGATATATCAGTTTGCAAAAATGTTGCCACAGTCATGCAGTTTTCATGAGATCTGGTGGTGTATAGGGCTGGGCGATATGTAAAAAATATTTTATTGACAATCTCCTTAAAATATTGCGATTTCTGATTATATTGTCAATTACTATATTGAATATTTTTGCATTATTGATTTTGCTTTAAAAATGTAATTCATTCAGTGACACACGTAAAACTTAAAAGATATTTCTAAATTCAAATTGCACTTTAAACAAAAAAACTATTAAAATAACAAAGTGATCATAAAATCTTATAAAACCACCTAACCAAATCCAAACATTTACCGTCTCCAACGGCTCCATTTGCCATCATGCAAGTATTCGTCTACAACAACAGGTGGGAAATTACTAATAGCTTAAAAATTAAGAACTAAAGACAATTATAAATGTAAAGATAATAAATGATGAATGAAACTTGATGAAACTTAAAGGCAGCCACACTTTTTATGTATCCTTCAGAAGACATTCTTCAAATGACAAAAAACAACTTCAGATGAACTCTTGTCAAACGATGCAGTCTGGTTAAAGTTATTTGAGAAATTTGAGCTATTTAGCTCTCTTTGGCTGTCATTTGTGAAAGCAACACATCCATGTTTCACATGTTTCACCATTTTCAATCATTGTTTTAGAATCCTCTTCAAAATCAAAGAAGACTTTATTTTTGTAACACATTATACATTTTAAACATATACAGTGAAATTCTTTTTTCACATAGCCCAACTAAGCTGGGGTCAGAGTGCAGGGTCAGCCATACGGTGCCCCTGGAGCAGATAGGGTCAAGGGCCAGCAGTGGCATCTTGGCAGTGCTGGGCTTGAACCCCAACCTTCTGGTCAGTAACCCAGAACCTCAACAGCTGAGCCACCAATGATCCTTGATTTTACAAATGTAAAATCAGATTTCTGTGTTTGAATTAAGATCACAGTGTAAAGACCTGTTCACACCAAACCCGTTTTTTTCAGTTGATTGTTCGTTCGTTTTGAACGGTAACAATGGATTGGTATGGCGCTATTCACAGCGGGTCCGACAAATAGTCCACCAACAATCCAAAGGTTTTTTTTTTTACGGTGAGTGGTCCGATATTTTTTTCTTTGGACTGTGATGAAAACTGACTAACCGACCAATGAGAAAAGAGCTTTATGTCATTTTTTCCAGAGTTGATGCAGCTGCTCAATCCAGCACGTTGGTGGCGCTAAACAACTAGCTAACACTGGCATTGACGTACAGCTGATAAACACCATGAAAGTTATATACTTAAAAATAAATAGTTGCAGTTCACAAACTCTTTGTACTGCAAACATAAACCTGGTCTGTTTTTGAAAGTCTGCTTATGGTGTTTAGTATTAAATGTACATTATTCGACATGTATTTATATCATTGTACTTTATATTATATTATCCAGACATTAATCCAGACATTATAAAAAGAGAAGTTGAGTTCAGGAGTCTGGAATATTGACCTACTTGTAGCAAAAATACATGTGCAAATAAATATCCACAGTGAGTGTACACCATTCAGATCACTCTTCAGAAAAACATGAACTTTTTAAATTAGCACCAAATTACTGAATGCACCTTTAAACTAACCAGGACTTTACATTTCAGTCAAATACATGCAAGAAAGCTTCAGTTACACACCAGAATGATCTCAAAGTGAATTCGGAAACAGTCAGTTTACTTTTCTTCAGCTAAAATCAGTCTGTGCTTATGAAATCTAGATCACTGCCCCCAGAAGCGCGAAGTGTTTTTGAATGTATGGGCACGTGTGAGCGCCAATTTCCAGGTGAAATATCCACAAAGTGGCGCCAAAAGTGAGTAGTAAATCAAATTGTTTTTAGTAATGCGAACATGATTACTTTAAGTGCAGGACAAGAACTCGTGTTTCCCATGCTGTTGAAGCAACGCACATCAGTCATGTCACAGGAGATGGTAAAAACCCTTGAACCAACGCATAAGTGTTCCCCCAAACAGATGAGGTTTTTAAGGTAATGCTCTATTGATTCTTAAATCAACAAAACTGACCTCCCTACCCTAATGAATTAATACAGTGAAAAAGACACTCTATTAGCATAATATAAATATATATAAATATATAAATAATTTCCAACATTCTTTTGAATGTCCATGTACTAAAATAAAATATTTGATGCCATGAGTATACCTTCATTTACTATTACTATTATTTTGAATGGCCATGGAAAATGAAGTAATGTGATAACAATTTTACCTGGTCGCAAAAAGTAGTCCGTTAATTTACCTGATGAACTTTCACCTTTTGCTGACCCTTTATGCTAGGCAGAGCTAATGTGTGCTTCTAAATCACTTGCACCTTTATTAGCAACTGACACATAAGTGCCAGCTTTACATGTCATACATTCTGCTTCCCACAGATATCGACCTGCACGAAAGCATGGGAATATTTGTGCAAATCTTCTGTAAATTTGCACTTTCGTTTGGGCACTGTTTCCACTCAGCTGTCATTTACTGCTACTGTCAAGCAACTGTTGGATGCCGAACACAACAGCGCTTCGAGCGTTCGCGGAGAGATTGACAGGCAGGAATTTGGCCAATAGTTGCTGCAAGTCTCTTATAATCGACCAATTGGTGTGCGAGAAGGCGGGACTTACAAAGAGGGGTTAAAGCAATGCAAATATGCGCACACACACAATGAAGTATTAGACCAGATGCACATCATAATGCAACTAAAGCCGAATCCCGGACATTTTCACAAATTTTGAAATCTCGGCCGGACACTTTTTAAGGTCCGAAAAAGAGGACATGTCCGGGAAAAAGAGGACGTATGGTCACCCTACCTAAACCTTAAACCTACACATAACTGATAGTGTCAGATAAAGCAAATGTGAGATGAAAAACACAATTAATGTCATTTTGTGGTGCTTGTATAACACTTTGGGCTCACGTGTGGACTCGTGCCCAAATAGCACGTTCATCTCTGAAATGTCTGTTTAAGATCTTTTCATCTGGAAATCAGATTTAAATTTAGAAACATTTTAAATCATAAACGTCTCTGTCTGCTGAATGTCTAATTGACATATGAGAGGAAATGTCTAATAGCCTCGTGCAACCCCACGTACACACGCGTGGATGCTGTGTTTTGGCTTTGCTATATGCAACGCATAATTTAATTTAAACCAACAGATCTCAGTTCAGAATGTGTCAGTCATGTGACCAAACAATATGGCGTTGATTGCAGAAGAGTATGTGTTTGGAAGAAAAGGCAACAAAACAACATCTTGTAAGAAACGAATGAATGAATGAATGAATGAATAACATTCATTCATTCAATGTTACTTGGTTTTCATTAGAAATCCTATATTTACTGTGCATTATCACCTTGAGATTTTTTTTTTTTTTTTTTTTTTTGCTTTCAGAGGCTTTATATGGAGTTAGGATGAAAATAAGGTGCATTTCAAACTGTTCTGAGACCAGTGCAGACAGACAGCACACTGGAGGTTAAGTCATTCACTAAATAGGGAGCAAGGGAGCATCCTATAGCTCTCTATGCAGCTAAGTACATTCAACTTCATCAGCTCATATTGTGTTTGTGGATGATTTTAACACTCGTACTCATATTTGTCAGCTTTGAGATTGTGTATCTGCTGTTGGTATTTAAAATGCCATTAACATCAATAAACTGCTGTCCAGAGTCATCAATCAACACAAAATATCTGCTAACCTTTCTTTAATTTACTGTATTTTTAAATGAGTATTGTGTTGTTGTTGTGTTGGTGAAGACACACAGTGTTTCTTGTAACCCAGTTACCATGTGGTGCAGCAGCGGTTGTCGGTTCATCTGAGGACATGAGTGGGAAAAAGACTTGCGCATGTTCAGTGTGATGGCAGCCGTCCAGAGAAACATGAAACATGGTGAAAACTGTCAGCACTGAACGCTTTTACGATAACTATCATTATCTTCAGATCCATCACTCTTATTAAATGAAAACATCCCCTCACACACACACACACACACACACACACACACACACACACACACACTTACACACACACACACACAAAAACACAGACACACGCACACACACACTCACACACACACACTCACACACACACACACATACACTTACACACACACACACAAACACACAGACACACACACGCACACTCACACACACAGACACACACACACACACACACACAAACACACACACACATACTCACACAAACACACACACAGAAACACACACACACACACAGAGACCCACACACATCTCCTGCTCAACTCGCATGAACTTCCAGACAGCCGCTCGTTTCTCAGCAACCGGCGAAGACGAGCATGTTTTCTGCTGCTCATCTAATAATCCAACTGTCACGTGGCTCTTTGATGTAAATGCATTTTTTCGATATAACTGAATTAACTGCTCTTCATACGGGACAATGACGTATACATGTGAACAGACAACAGTTCTGTGAAGAGACAAATATGCAGAAAACATGAGAATAAAGCTGTGTACATTAAGTGTATGTGAGACAGAAGAACAGAAATATACACAAATACATCTCTATATCCTCAAAAGAGAAAAACACTATTTCAAACAACACAACCAGTTGTGCTTTACAGTTAACACTTTAAACATAACATTTAAGGTTCCAATATGCATTTTATCAGCTATTAAATCCTGCTCAACTATTACATTTGTCACCTTTATAATTTCCTTAAAATAAAGGTTAATTTCCTTATAATTAAAAAAAGAATTTTGATATTTCTCAAAATTAAATATTGAATGTGCTGTTAATGTCAATATACCCTCATGAAAAACAAAATAAGGAAACAAGAGTTTGAATTTATAGGCTATTTGAAGATTAAAATTCTCTGAGTAATTTGTAAATTGAGTTTTGAGCAATTTTATTCACTGATAAGCATCATCTCTCACAGCTCATTTTACACTGGAATGAAAAGTGTTAACCATAATTTCATCTTGTGTTTATAAACTAACATCAGTTTATATAGTTTTTGATGTTAAAATGAAACATGAACATTTGTGTTTGTAAATGCAACCTGAAAAATTCTAATATTTATATTCTTAATGAATAATTTTGAACACATTATTTGAAGAACTTATTTATTGCTGTAACAGTAACTTTATTTTGAATGCCTACGGAGCCCCTGAGAGCACAGGGCGGAAATGTTTTTCTGAAATAGTTTTGCATTCCCACGCAATAAATTTACAGCGATAATGCAGGACAATAAAAACTATAGCACTAAAAACCATAATTTTGTGGATATCATGATTTTACTACAGTAATATTGTGGTAACACTTTAAATAAGTTTGTTAACATTAGTTAACAACATTAGTTAACATGAACTAACAATGAATAATACTTTTACAGCATTTATTAAACTTGGTTCATTTTAATTTCAACATTATTTTTAAAATCAAAAGTTATATATGTTAACATTAGTTAATGCACTATGAACTAACATTAACAATGAAAAAATTTATTTTTATTAACTAACATGAAAGTGAAAGTAAAACTGTCGTGAGGGAACACAAAACACAAAACTATCGTGAGGGAATGCAAAACTATCGCGAGGGAACACAAAACTATCGCAAGGGAATGCAAACTATCGTGAGGGAACGCAAAACTATCGCGAGGGAACACAAAACTATTGTGAGGGAACGCAAACTATAGTGAGGGAACACAAAACACAAAACTATCGTGAGGGAACGCAAAACTATCGCGAGGGAACACAAAACTATCGCGAGGGAACGCAAACTATCGTGAGGGAACACAAAACTATCATGAGGGAACGCAAAACTATCGTGAAGGAACACAAAACTATCGTGAGGGAACACAAAACTATCACAAGGGAACGCAAACTATCGTGAGGGAACACAAAACTATCGTGAGGTAACGCAAACTATCGTGAGGGAACACAAAACTATCGTGAGGGAACACAAAACTATCATGAGGGAATATAAAACTATTGTGAGGGAACGCAAAACACAAAACTATCATGAGGGAACACAAAACTATCGTGAGGGAACACAAAACTATTGTGAGGGAACACAAAACACAAAACTATCACGAGGGAACACAAAACTATCGTGAGGGAATGCAAACTATTGTGAGGGAACACAAAACACAAAACTATCGTGAGGGAACGCAAAACTATCGCGAGGGAACACAAAACTATTGTGAGGGAACGCAAACTATAGTGAGGGAACACAAAACACAAAACTATCGTGAGGGAACGCAAAACTATCGTGAGGGAACACAAAACTATCGCAAGGGAACGCAAACTATCGTGAGGGAACACAAAACTATCGTGAGGGAACGCAAACTATCGTGAGGGAACACAAAACTATCGTGAGGGAACACAAAACTATTGCGAGGGAACGCAAAACACAAAACTATCGTGAGGGAACACAAAACTATCGTGAGGGAACACAAAACTATTGTGAGGGAATGCAAACTATTGTGAGGGAACACAAAACACAAAACTATCGTGAGGGAACGCAAAACTATCGCGAGGGAACGCAAAACTATCGTGAGGGAACGCAAACTATCGTGAGGGAACGCAAAAATATCGTGAGGGAACGCAAACTATCGTGAGGGAACACAAAGCTATCGTGAGGGAACGCAAAACTATCATGAGGGAACGCAAACTATCGTGAGGGAACGCAAAACTATCGTGAGGGAACGCAAAACTATCGCGAGGGAACACAAAACTATTGTGAGGGAACGCAAACTATTGTGAGGGAACACAAAACACAAAACTATCGTGAGGGAACGCAAAACTATCGTGAGGGAACGCAAACTATTGTGAGGGAACACAAAACTATCGTAAGGGAACAAAACTATCATGGGGGAATACAAAACTATTTCGAGGGAACGCAAAACACAAAACTATCGTGAGGGAACACAAAACTATTGTGAGGGAATGCAAACTATTGTGAGGGAACAAAAACACAAAACTATCGTGAGGGAACGCAAAACTATCGCGAGGGAACGCAAAACTATTGTGAGGGAACGCAAAACTATCGTGAGGGAACGCAAACTATCGTGAGGGAATGCAAAGCTATCGTGAGGGAACGCAAAACTATTGTGAGGGAACGCAAAACTATTGTGAGGGATCTAAAGACTATTGTGAGGGAACACAAAACTATCGTGAGGGAACACAAAACTATTGTGAGGGAACTCAAGACTATCGTGAGGGAACACAAAACTATTGTGAGGGAACGCAAAACTATCGTGAGGGAACACAAAACTATTGTGAGGGAACGCAAAACTATTGTGAGGGAACACAAAACTATTGTGAGGGAACGCAAAACTATCGTGAGGGAACGCAAACTATCGTGAGGGAATGCAAAGCTATCGTGAGGGAACGCAAAACTATTGTGAGGGAACGCAAAACTATTGTGAGGGATCTAAAGACTATTGTGAGGGAACACAAAACTATCGTGAGGGAACACAAAACTATTGTGAGGGAACTCAAGACTATCGTGAGGGAACACAAAACTATTGTGAGGGAACTCAAGACTATCGTGAGGGAACACAAAACTATTGTGAGGGAACGCAAAACTATCGTGAGGGAACACAAAACTATTGTGAGGGAACACAAAACTATCGTGAGGGAACACAAAACTATCGTGAGGGAACACAAAACTATTGTGAGGGAACGCAAAACTATCGTGAGGGAACGCAAACTATCGTGAGGGAATGCAAAGCTATCGTGAGGGAACGCAAAACTATTGTGAGGGAACGCAAAACTATTGTGAGGGATCTAAAGACTATTGTGAGGGAACACAAAACTATCGT
>NC_059360.1:49672500-49677500 GCF_019703515.2 Myxocyprinus asiaticus | reverse complement strand
GCTGGCTTTTTTGAAGGCGTTCAAACAGAAAACAGCGGTTCCACTGAAACATTTTCAGAGGCTCCTGGGGCATATGGCGTCCTCGGCGGTGGCCACCCCGCTCGGGTTGATGCATATGAGGCCGCTTCAGCACTGGCTCCAGACTCGAGTCCCGAGACGGGCATGGCGCCACGGGACACACCGCGTGGCCATTACGTCGGTCTGTCACCGTCTTTTCAGCCCTTGGACCGACCTCTCGTTTCCACGAGCAGGTGTTCCGCTAGAACTGGTCTCCAGGCGCGTCGTGGTCACGACAGACACCTCCAAAATGGGCTGGGGCGCTGTTGGCAACGGGCACGCAGCTGCCGGCCTCTAGACAGGTCCGCAGCTGCGTTGGCACATCAACTGCCTCGAGTTACTGGCAATTCTGCTCGCCCTGCGGAGGTTCCGGCCGTTGATCCAGGGCAAGCACGTGCTAGTTCGGACAGACAGCACGGCAGCGGTAGCATATGTCAACCGCCAAGGCGGTCTGCGCTCCCGCTGTATGTCATAACTCGCCCGCCGTCTCCTCCAACGGAGTTAGCAGCACCAAGTCGCTGCAAGCCACTCACATCCCGGGCAACCTCAACACTTCGGCGGACGCGCCGTAACAACAGGTTACCCTCAAGGGAGAGTGGAGACTCCACCTTCAGGTGGTCCAGCTGATTTGGAGTCGATTCAGTCAGGCACAGGTGCACCTGTTCGCCTCCCAAGAATCCTCCCACTGCCCGCTCTGGTACGCCCTCACCGAGGCCTTCCTCGGCATAGACGCGCTGGCACACAGCTGGTCCCCTGGCATTCGCAAATATGCGTTTTCCCCAGTGAGCCTGCTCGCACAGACCCTGTGCAAGGTCAGGGAGGACGAGGAGAAGGTCGTCCTGGTAAGCACCCTACTGGCCCGCCCAGACGTGGTGCTCGGACCTCACGCTCCTCTTGACAGCTCCCCCTGGGCAAATTCCCCTGAGAAAGGCCCTTCTTTCTCAGGGAAGGGGCACCATCCGGCACCCGCGCCCAGACCTCTGGAATCTCCATGTCTGGCCCCTGGACGGGACGCGGAAGACCTAAGCTGTCTCCCACCTGCGGTGGTAGACACATTCACTCAGGCTAGGGCTCCCTCTACGAGGCGCCTGTATGCCTTTAAGTGGTGTCTGTTCGCTAAGTGGTGTTCTTCCCATCAGGAAGACCCCCAGAGGTGCGCAGTCAGATCAGTGCTTTCCTTCCTGCAAGAGAGGTTGGAAGGGAGGCTGTCCCCTTCCACCTTGAAGGTGTACGTTGCTGCCATAGCAGCACACCATGACGCAGTCGACGGTGAGTCCTTAGGGAAGCATGATCTGATCATCAGGTTCCTAAGAGGCGCCAGGAGGCTGAATCCCTCCAGGCCACGCCTTGTTCCCTCATCGGATCTCTGTAGTTTTTCAGGGTCTACAGAGAGCCCCCTTTGAGTTTTGCAGTCAGCCGGGCTTAAGGCACTCTCCTTGAAGACTGCCCTCCTGACTGCACTCACTTCCATCAAGAGGGTAGGTGACCTGCAAGCGTTCTCTGTCAGCGAAACGTGCCTGGAGTTCGGTCCGGGCTATTCTCACGTGATCCTGAGACCCCCGACCGGGCTATGTGCCCAAGGTTCCCACCACTCCTTTTAGAGACCAGGTGGTGAACCTGCAAGCGCTGCCCCAGGAGGAGGCAGACCCAGCCCTGGCGTTGCTGTGTCCGGTGCGCGCTTTGCGCATCTATTTGGATCGCACGCAGAGCTTTAGACTCTCTGAGCAGCTCTTTGTCTGCTTCGGTGCACAGCGGAAAGGAAGAGCTGTCTCCAAGCAGAGGATTGCCCACTGGCTCATTGATGCCATAACTATGGCATGTCTCGCCCAAAACATGCCGCCCCCGGTAGGGCTACGAGCCCATTCTACTCGTGGTGTAGCGGCTTCTTGGGCCCTGGCCAGAGGTGCCTCTCTAACAGACATTGCAGAGCAGCAGGCTGGGCAACACCCAACACCTTTGCAAGGTTCTACAACCTCCGGGTGGAACCGGTTTCGTCCCAGGTAGTGGCACGCAACACAAGCGGATAAGCCCGGGATAGCCGGCCGGGTGTATCGCTTGCACATAGCGCCTTCCACCTCCTTTTGAGCTGAAGACGTGCGCTGTTAATTCCCAGTAGTGTTCACAAAGGTTGTTCCCTGGTTGACTTCCTCCGAGCCCTGTGGCAGTCGAGTTTTCGGAGAGACTCGCTGCCGGCCCAGTACACGCGCTAACTAAGAGCCCGGTTCTGGGGTAGGTGCTCCGCATGTGGCGGTTCCCTGTAAGGCTAACCCCATGCGATCTATATCTTCCGCTAGTTCGTTTCCCTACTGGCAAACTGCGTCTTCCTTGGGCAGAGCCCCTCAGTCTCCATGTTGTAGTAACTCCTCCCCCATTGGGTAGGATCTACCTTGAAGGCTCTCCACAAGGTTGGAAAGACCATGTGATGTATTCTTCCACTTAAATATCCCCCCCCTCTCTTGGGGCGAGGTGTGGTCTCCGCGGTGTCCTCCCCTTGGGAGGGACACCCCCCGACTAGACCTGGCGGCCCAGTCGGATAATCCCCCTTCTTTTTTAGGGAGTGGAAAAAGAGAAGGGGAAAGAGGCCATGACTGGGTTAAGCCTGTCTCTATCTCTGGGTAGTCGACTTGTCCCCAAAAAGGGCCGTTCGACACTCATAACTGTGTTGGGGGAGGTCACGTGTCGACCTGGTGTGCTGGCTATGAGGCACACAGCAAGTCTGCCCACCACACACCGCCAGTTCACGTAACACAGTTCAGCCTTGTGGCGTTTTGTATAGGGACCCCTAGTGTCACTACATCGACACCAACGTCGAGTGAGTGACAGATAGGGAACGTCATGGTTACTGGTGTAACCTCCGTTCCCTGATGGAGGGAACGAGACGTTGGTCCCTCCTGCCACAATGCTGAACTACCCGCTGAAATGGCCGGACCTTATATCGGCTCCTCAGCGTAAAACCTGAATGAGTGGTTGCATACCAGCTTCTTTTATACCCGTATGTTCAGGGGAGTGGCATGCAAATACCACTCGTCAATTTTCATTGGCCTTTTATCAAAGACCAGAGGTGTCTCGGGCTCCCAAGAGTGACCCCTAGTGTCACTACATCGACACCAACGTCTCGTTCCCTCCATCAGGGAACGGAGGTTACACCAGTAACCATGACGTTTTTCTTTTCAATTGCTAACAAGCATTGTTCAATACTGAAGCTACATTTTCAAAACTCTTCATACAGTCTGCATTACCATCATGAATCTTGGCCAAACAGTTAATCTCACCTCCAAAACTCACTCAGAAAAAACAAAACACTTCATATTTGTCTCAAGATAAGCTCGTTCCACCATAACACTGGCAACAATTCTCATTCAGAAAACATTTCATTCATAACACATTGACATAAAAAACACTAACAACAGGGAGCATTACATACATTTTGAACTTTTATTTTTAAAGTTTGAATGATTTTTCACATAAATCAGCATTTCATTATAGAATAACACCTTTTCACTTTATTGAATGTACTTCATCAGAATCAGAATGAGCTTTATTGCCAAGTATTCTTACACATACAAGGAATTTGTCTTGATGACAGGAGCTTCCAGTACACAACAATACAACAACAGCAGCAAGACTTTATAAAAAATCATTAAAATTGAATAAAAAATAGATAAGAAAAAAGTATATATATAGAATACACAATAGACAATACACACACACACACACACACACACACATACACACACACACACACACATGTAGTGCAAATCTAAATACAAAGTAAAGCATATGTAACAAGAATGAACCAGAAATGCTGCAATTTGTTTTCTTTGAATATAGTACTTTATTTGTGAAAATAAAAAGGTAAAATATATATATATATATATGAACACCTCCTGAAATTCTGTGGCTGCAATGATAATTAAAAAAAAAAAGTCAACACATCAACAACATGTGTAGTCTAATCAGTGATTGTAAAGTATTGTGAGGGTTCTAGTCCTCCCTCTCTCTTACATTTGGCCACAAGTTCTCATCAACATCACATCTGATGTCTTCTCTGGCAATGCATCTTGGAAAGTACCTTCTGGAATATCTAATCCAACCCTGGCAGTATTCAGGAGACATGTCTCCACACCCCGCATTCATTGCCTCCAGTAAAATCATCTGGTCATGTGGTCATAAACCTTCCACCTCCACGCAGAGAAAAACTCCTCTATGGGATTTAAGAAAGGGGAGTATGGAGGCAGGAATAATACTGATATCCTGGGATGTGCAGCTAACCAGTCTGTGACTGCAGCAGAGTGGTGGAATGCCACATTATCCCACACAACATGAAGGTAGGGGAGTTTGATGCCCCTCGCCTTCTCTCCTCTGCTGGCACAAGTTGATTATGCAGGTCATCTAGAAAAGAAATAAGCCTCTCTGTATTGTAGGGGCCAATGAGTGGTTTGTGTAACAGCAAACCATCATTAGACAGTGCTGCACACATCGTGATGTTAGCTCCTCTCTGGCCTGGGACATCCACGGTTGCTCTCTGTCCAATCACATTTCTTCCCCTGTGGCATGTTTTTGCCAGGTTGAATCCAACTTCATCCACAAAGATAAAAGTATGTGGAGTTCACCTGGCTTCCATCTCCATTACCCTCTAAATTACAGACAGTTTTACAGTCATTTACATTATGCATAACTGTGTATGTACCCTGTTTGGTTACTGAACAGACATCTTACCTGGACATACTGATACCGGAGTTCTTTTACACATTCACTGTTTCTCTCAAAGGGTATAGTGTACAATTGCTTCATCTTTATTTTATGTTTCTCTAGGACTCTGGCAATTGTTGTTGTGCTGACCATATTCACATTTCCAAAAGTGAAATTGTCTTCCAGCACTCTGTCCCAAATTTCCCGCAGTTTTATTGCATTGTTGGCAATTACCATGTCAACAATGGCAA
>NC_059360.1:49652500-49670000 GCF_019703515.2 Myxocyprinus asiaticus | reverse complement strand
ACATACTCTCACTGAATTACAGCAGACAGATAGTGTGTGTGTGTGTGAGCGTGTGTGTTTGAGTGTGTGTGTTTGTATGTGTGTGTGTGTGTGTGTGTGTGTGTGTGTGTGTGTTGAGTGTGTGTGTGTGTGTGTGCGTGTGTGTGTGTGTTTGTGTGTGTGTGTGAGTGTGTGTGTGTGTATTTGTGTGTTTGTGTGTGTGTGTGTGTGTGTGTGTGTGTTTGTGTGTGTGTTTTTGTGTGTGTGTTTGTGTGTGTGTGTGTGTGTGTTTGAGTGTGTGTGTGTGTGTGTGTGTGTGTGTGTGTGTTTGTGTGTGTGTGTGTGTGTGTGTGTGTGTTTGTGTGTTTGTGTGTGTGTGTGTGTGAGTGTGTGTGTGTGTGTGTGTGTGTGTTTGAGTGTGTGTGTGTGTGTGTGCGTGTGTGTGTGTGTTTGTGTGTTTGTGTGTGAGTGTGTGTGTGTGTGTGTGTCTGTGTGTGTCTGTGTTTGTGTGTGTGTGTTTTTGTGTGTGTGTGTTTCTGATCATGTTATGCTGAAGGTGAAATAAGGACACGTTCACCTCACACACTCCCCTCCAGTGTGAAAAACGACACAAGATACACTCAGAAACTATCAGACTTGACAAATTGCACCATAAAAATGAATCTAATTATCAGACCATCTCTGAAATGCATCTGAACCATTTCAGTTTTGCTGGTTACTGTATGAAGGGCTTCAAGAACACAATGATGTATGTGTTCAACACACTGCATCCAGTCAAAGAAAACTACTTTTTTTTGAAGTAGTCAAGAGAATTTACAGTAAGTCGAGTGTTTCTCAGTAGAATATTAGTCATGATGTCTTACAGGAAATAGTTTTCCAGCTGGAACAAGACAAATAGTCTTGTCTGCTTTTGTTCATTAGTGGACGATAACATTAATGTTGTGTAGTATCTCTTGTAGTGTCCTGACCCATATAGGACATGTGAGTTTAAGACAGGGTGTTAATAACTGGTGTTTAGGAGTTGTTTAAAAGAACAACTTGTTCATGGATCTTGTGTTAGATTGTAGTATCATGAAGCAAAAGCGTCCTCTGTCTGCTCGTATGAATGTAATTCATTTTAAGAAAGTGTTTCGACTAACGTGACGCCATGCGAGGATCGGATGTGTGATCGGCGAGCTCTGCGCACTTTGCTTGTTTTAATACTTTTTATGACATAAACTGGTGAGATTCGATATACTCTGTTCCATAACTGTTCTAGGAGGACAATTTGTCAAAGAATTCAAAATCCTTGGGCTCTGGAGACATTAAAAGACACTTATGACCACACCTGGAGACGCAAGTCCGTATCCATGGTGTGCTGAGTGATTCCAGTCAGGTCTCCTAAGCAACCAATTGGTCCAGTTGCTAGGGAGGGTAGAGTCTGTGTGGGTGCCTCGTGCCGCCCCCCCACAAGATGCCGCCTTAGGCAACTGCCCATGTCGCCATGCCTAAATCCACCACTGCATCAGTTCATAAGATTTATTCTAGAATAGAATTTTTTTTATATCTAAGTCCCTCATTTCATCTGTTGTTGATTGCTCAGTTGGAAACATCTTAGTCTCAGATCACGCCCAGGTGAGTTTAGAGATGTTGCCACATACAGAGAAAAATAAATCATATAGTTGGCACTTTAATGTGTCCCTTTTGCAAAATCCTGAATTCCAACAAATGTTAAAGACTGAAATCAGTGTTTATATGGAGACCAACTGGTCCTCAGTATCCTCTGTGGGCGTGGCTTGGGAGGCACTTAAGGCGGTTCTTAGGGGTCGGATCATACAGTATGCCTCATTCACCAAAAAATCCAAAGTACGAGAACTCGTGGAGTTGGAAGAGAATATTAAAAGTGCCGAGGCAGAGCTGAAGTGCCGAATGTCGTCTAACACTAGAGGTGCTACAACAAGAACAACTTTTTTTAACTTTCACACAAATCATGAATAAAACGGCAGATTATCAGTTCATAAACACTTTTCGCCCTGTTGCTCACACAATGCTATCTTATGACATCTAAACACTTTTACTATAGCGCATGCCTCTTTTAAACGTTTGCATTACATAACAAACTACATTTACAAGCTTGTATGAGTGTGATCAAATTGTGCGGTAGCCCAACTGATAGAGCGTTACACTTCAGGAGTGGGGTACGAGTCCTGAAAAACACGCAAGTCCACATATGAGCCCAAAGTGTCAGAAGCATCACAAAATGAAATTTTTCAGACACTCTCGGTTAGGTTTAAAGTTTAGGGTAGGGAGGTCAGTTTTGTTGATTTAAAACTCGATAGAGCATTAAGCGTAAAAACCTCATCTGTTTAGGAGAACATTTAACCCTAACCAAGAAATATCATTTTGCAAAAATGTCGCCACTGTCGCTTGATTTTCATGAGATCAGGCTGTTTATAATGGGATAAACATATTAAATACTCAGCAAAACATTTGAAAGTTTTTCGCTTGAATATCTGAGCATGTCAGCTATTCTGCGGTTCTCTTCAGCTGTGAATCTGCAGCACTTTGACGCAATCGTTTCTCCATCTGCTTGCAATCATCAGTCTGACTCCCATTGAGATCTCATGAGCAACAGCAGAAGTTCTCGTAACACTGCAGAGATCACCTTACATGTAAAAACATTAAAGTGTAAGGTGATCTAATTTTTGCACCCTTGAAGGGCACAAGTCACTTGTTCCAAAGGGTCGTTCCAAATGAAAGTAAGAAAATGAATATTTCAAGAAGGGCCCTTCCACAAGACGAAGTGAAGTTAGTGAAGGGTACATTCATACAGTAATGCCATGCTCCCTTCAGAGTGCCCACATCAAGAGCTCTGTCCTTCTGTTAGAACCGTATATAGATAAATCCATGTTGTTTGGGGGGCTCTTCCATACACAAGAATGTACATCATTCTTTTTTTGTTTGTGTTAGTTTCATGACATGACCAAGTCGATTCAACCAGGTTTATCATGTGCTATTCTAAATCGGGGGTTTTCAAACTGGGGTCCTTGGAAAATTTCAGAGAATTTTTTTTAATATAAATGTAAAAAAGTAAAAAACTATATTTAACAAACCTGACACTATTGCCATTTCAGTTTAAGTAGGTTAAATATTTAGGGATGCACCGATATGTACAGTTTTGGCTTATATGATACCAATTTTAACAAAAAACTATTAGCCGATACCAATAATATGCCTCACCTTATTTGGTCATCAAATCACTGTTTTGCTTAGTAATTCTGCTTGAAAAATGCTTTAAAAAGCTAAATTAAATTTCTACTGATAATTTCCATTGAACATGAATTGGATCTGTTAAACACATGACAGGCCAAACTTTTAAGACAGCCACAATGAAAGATAAAAAATAATAATTTTGTACTTCTAAAACATTTTTTCACTTTGTTTTTGCAGTTCTAAAAAATAGAACTCACATTTTACATATTATGATTTAAAATATATATTATGCATATTCAACATGCTTTACCTTTACATATTTGATTAATTTTGGTAAGTATATATTTATATTACACACAGAAAAATTATTATAAACTTAATACAACACAGTAAAGTAAATTATAAGTAAACCATCATTTTTTCATATCAGCGTATTCATGCATATGTGATCATAAGTATACAAACACCATTATGAAAAATGTCCTGGTTACTTTCGTAACCTCCGTTCCCTAATGGAGGGAACGAGACGTTGTGTCGATGTAGTGACACTAGGGGTCACTCTTGGGAGCCCCAAACACCTCTGCTTTTTGAAAAAAGGCCAATGAGAATTGGCGAGTGGAATTTGCATGCCACCCCCCCGGACATACGGGTATAAAAGGAGCTGGTATGCAACCACTCATTCAGATTTTGTGCTGAGGAACTGAGACAAGGTCCGGCCATTTCAGCGGGTAGTTCAGCGCTGTGGCAAGAGGGACACAACGTCTCGTTCCCTCCATCAGGGAACGGAGGTTACAAAAGTAACCAGGACGTTCCCTATCTGTCACTCACTCGACGTTGTGTCGATGTAGTGACACTAGGGGTCCCTATACAAAACACCACAACTAGCTGAACTGTGTTGCGTGAACTGGCGGTGCGTGACAGGCAGACTACTGTGTGCCTCGTAGCCAGCACACTAGGCCATCACGTAACCTCCCCCAATGCTCTTATGAGCGTCGAACGGTCCATCAGGAACAAGTCGACTGCCCAACTATAGGGACAGGCTGCCCAGCCGAGGCCTCTTTTCCCTCTCTTTTCTCCCCAAAAAGAGTGGAATTTGTTAACTGACTGGGAGCCATATGTGTCTGCGTCGGGGGGGGGGTGTCACTCCCAAGGGGAAGACACCGCGGAGACCACACCCCGTCCAGAGAAAGTGGGGGGGGGTGGTACTTCAAGAGGAAATATATCACATGGTCTTACCGAGTCTTGTTGGAAGTGTGTCATGTGGAGAGTCGCATGGTAGGTCCTACCCAAGGGGGGAGGAGTTTCTACAAGCATGACGACCGGAGCAGAGGGCCCTCTGCTCAAGTAAGACGTAGTTTCCGAGAGGGAAACGATTTTACGGAAGATAAAACATATGGGGTTACCTATGGGGAACCACCGCATGCTGAGCACCTACCTCAGTACAGGGCCTTACCAGCGCACTTACTGAGCCGGCAATGAGTTTCTCCGCATGTTCTCGCAATGAGGACATGAATCATCCATGAACGATGTCTCCACATGGGCAGTGCCCAGACAAGTAAAACAGTGATCGTGGCCGTCGGAAGCGGAGAGATAACGACCGCAACCAGGAATAACACACAAACGCATCTTTAAAAAGACGCGTCTTTAAAAAGACGTTCCTTGTGTGCCACTCTTTCAGAAAGAAAATATACTCTTTTAGAATATACTCTTTTAAATGTTCTGCCGAAGCACCCAGGGGCGTTCTCTGCAAACCACAGATGCAGAGGGGGAGAAGCCGCTGAAATGCACCGTAAGATCCAGCAGAGAGAGGTGAATGCGGCAGAAGAATTCAGCTCAATGAATCAAACCGCTCGGCTCCGAAGAGAAAATCTGAATGAGTGGTTGTATACCAGCTCCTTTTATACCCGTATGTCCGGGGGAGTGGCATGCAAATTCCACTCGCCAATTCTCATTGGCCTTTTTAAAAAAAAGCAGAGGTGTTTCGGGCTCCCAAGAGTGACCCCTAGTGTCACTACATCGACACAACATTGAGTGAGTGACAGATAGGGAACTGATGGTTGATATCGGAGGTTTATATAGATGGTTATAGCCGATGGTTTTAATTTGGTCAATAATTGTCTGAAACATCGGTGTATCCCTACAGATAATATCTTAAAATTTTATTTTGGCTTTAGTTCAATAACAATATAAAAGCGAATTATTTAAACTGTCTTTATAATATCATACTTGATTTTTCTCTGGTACACAAAAATATATAGCAACCTTTATATATTTTAAGAGGGGGTCCCTCACAAGGGGATTGTCATATTTGGGGGTCCTTGGCATTTAAATGTTTGAAAACCCCTGATCTCACTCATAATATAATTTACAATCCACGGTTTGTTTGTTTTTTCATTCACAGATGTCTGTTGTTGCTTTTGTCATAAATGCACCTTTGATGGTCAGGATTACAGTATATTGGTTAGAGTTTGTCAGCCAATAATAACCCTCTTTATCTCTAGTGTTCCTCTCACTTACAGGAGCTTCAGTATTTTGATTGCACTGCAGTTTCTCATAGTGTGTGTTGTCACAAGCAGAGAAGCAACAATCTGTGAAAAATAAAACTAATACTGAAACAAATTAAAAACTAAACTATACGCAGCAGTTTTCATAAAGTAAAACAAAATTAAAACTGAAACTCTGAAATGTAGGGAGGAGGAAAAGCTTCTGTTCACTGATGTTTGAGACGTTTAGTAACTTCAGAGTCTGAACAAATGTTGCTGATTGGTTTACATGCTCCCAGCATGCACTGCTGCATGAATAAATTATTTAATGTTGTTTCGCTGTCTTCGACTTTATGATGATGATTTTGTTGTCACTGCCTCAATTTCTCTCTATTTCAAAGATATTGTTTTTTTTTTATGTAGTTTAAATGATGTTTGGCTTTTACAGACTTAAGACTGTCAACAGTCCAAGAAGGTGGAATAAGAAGCAACAAACATACGTGATCACATGAGGGTAAGAACATCTGAAGTGAAACTCTGATTGTGAGTGTTACAGACATCTGCTGCAAATGTTCCTGTCGGTTCAGAGCCACAAGCTTACTGTAATTCTCTGCCACAACAGGGTTTGTATCGCTCTCAAATGGGTCAGTGAGGTTAACGGCAGCTCAGTTGACACTTCTCAGCAGACACAGTATATCTGGACTCCCGTGTGACCCGTGACACTGAACACACCTGATTAAACCAGAACAACAGCTGTGATCTCGACTAGTTTATCTGTGTGTAAGAAAACATCAGCTGTGACATTCCTGGGAGAATCTTAATGAATCTCAATGAGATAAATATGCGGTTTTTCAATAAAAATGTATTTATTTTATGTTAAAATGCAATCTATCGGTCCAGTGACGTAAGTGTTTGGGAAACCTGTTTGAAAACAAAATATTTTCACAATTTTTGCAATTCCATTTGATGACTGTCTGTCTAGTGTCATCTAGCATCAGTAGCGGCTCGTGACCACAGATATAGGTGGGGCAGAGTTTTTTACATTCTATTTGTTCGACATATTATTCAAACACAAACACGCTGACACAATATGTGGTATCCTTGCATTATTCCACCACAAGGTGGCACTCTTAGAACATAATGTTGATTCTTATATTCTAAATAAGAACGATTTATCTTAAAATGCAGACCAAAATAAAAAGATTATTTTAATATTTTAAGTGTTGTTGAAGAACACCAGGGAGGAGAGAGAAACAGAATCGTCCACATGCCATTTAGTTTCCCCAGTACTAAAAAACCAATCGCTTTATAATGATAATAATGTTTTAAATCACAGTAAATTTAAAACAGGAAGGTTCAAGAGCCAAGTCTTTTTAACATCCAATTTGCCATCATAAAAAACATACAATGTCTAATCACCTGCCCTTATCTTTTGATTGCCAAACTATTTTCTATGTCTGGCTCTTCAGGACCAAGTTTTTGATGGTCAGTTTGTATTGAATTTGCAATAGAAATGACACGCCGTTACACACACATTCATCAATAGTGCTCTCCATGTTCGCAATCTGTCACACTGCTGGCACACACTAATATTAATGTTAAATGTAGTTTCATTAACAAGGAGGAGCAATTTCATTTAATACGACCAATCACACAGCCAGAGTATATAAACAGCTGCTTACCTCTACGCAGTGTTCATCATGTGTTTCCGACATTCGGCCCCGCCCATTGCCCATGAACAGACCCGAATAACTCGATGCAGATTGCAACTCCGCTGCATAGCATTCACCTTCATCAGAACAGCTCTTCTGTCTAAATCATCTCGTTTTCAACAGAAGCCGCAGCAGCATCTCATTTGTTTTACATCATCGACTGCTACCACTTAAGTGCTACTTTTATTCTGTTTTTCTTCCTAATCTCCATTCACCAAAGCAGATCATTGCGCGAAGCTGCTTAAGCAACTTGCTGTTCCAACACCATTTACACGTGAAACAGCTCCCTTCGACTGTTCATACATTCTTATCTAAAACATTCCTCCCGGAGTGATCAATCTCATGAGCCTTCCTCTGCGAACCAGCGCTGATCCGGCTCTACTGCAGCTTTATTCGAATGCAAGGGAAACAAAATTAACTATTTAATTCGGTCATCATTCCAACACTCCCCATATTTCTGTCTGGTTCCCCCGCACAGGTGATTCCTGTCAGCATCATTACCTTGCTGTGCAGCTCGTTTAGAGCGAGATCCATTCAGCGATTCTGTTCGATGTCACCTTCCAACATGACTACTATGATTGTTCTCCCTTGAAAGTGCCCTTCGGAGTGTGATTTATTCAATTTGGAACTCAGGGGCAATCATGCAACAAATAAACTCTTTCCAAACGACCACTACTCTAATTAAAACATCTTCTCAAATCAACGCAGACATTGGCTCATACATCCCTAAGCAGCACAAACGTGCCGTCCAGGTGCCGCAATGTGGCATCTTTCGGGCCATGTGACAACTCCCACTAGATCACAAAGAGCGCGAATTCACTGTCCAGGTGCCGCAACTGTGGCGTCTTTCGGGCCATGCGACAACTCCCACTAGACCACAAAGAGCACGAATACACTGTCTAAACGCCACAACCGTGGTGTTTTTCGGGCCATGCGACAAACTCTTACTACACAGCAAAACAGCACATTGTGCCGCAACTGCGGCACATCTTACAAGCCATGCGTCTAAGCATCCACGGCCCTGTAACCTACATCGTGCCACCCATACCAAAGAAACCATTACCCACCTAGTGATCGACACAATTGGGCCGTTTTAGATCATCCCTAAATATTTCACTATAAGCCAGCACCTCAATCAATTTCATTCAAACATAGCCTACCATATGCCCTCACGTAGAATGCCATGCTTGACGACTTAACCCATTTCATTTTGCAGAATGAATTCTCATTTATATGCAGCATAAACTTTTCACACAAAACACAAGCTCCTCCGGTTAAACGCTGCATGGTCCCCTGCTCGAGGATTCAGCCTGTTTCATTTTGCATAGGGAGCTCCATTAAAAATTCAGCATTTATTCACTTCCTCAAGAATCAACTGTTCTACCACTGAATGCCATAGGGGCCCATGCCTGCGGACCCAGCCGCCTCACAGCTCCGAGCAAGCTGTAATAATACAGCTAAAACATTCCCATGAATTGTACACTCTCCCTTTGAACACAGTGCGATCCAGCCTGTTCATATCGCAAATGCACATGCATGCCCGTACCCTGACATTGCTTCACATACACTCCAGTCACTTAATCTAACAAAAAATTAAGCCTAAGGTATCCGCAGACACCACGCTTACCATGTCTCTCTCAACAAGCATTCATACAAGCACGTTTGCAGGTGTCTTGCAACACCTGATCATGGGGAAATTCGAAAATCTTCCTACATGCAGTCAGCACACCATCCGTCCTCAAAAAATATTTCTCCGCTCCTACGCCTCTGTTTTTTCCATGCAACCTATTTTCTGCCTACAGCATAAACCATTCTCACATGAATCTCACGCTCTTCCATTGAACGCTGCGCAGTCCCGTGCTTGAGGATTCAGCCCGTTCAAATCGCAATATCCATGGGCCAATGGAGCGGATTCCCATGTGTGGCCACCTCCACTGGAGAACCCTGCCTCAAACCCATTCCCCTCTTCACCATATTATAAGAACACTTTCTCCATTACAAAGTTCTCAAACCAAATCCCTCTCGATCCACTCTTCGTCGACGACAAAATCAAGCAGTTTCCCAAGTCTGATTACAAAACACCTCTAATCCGTTCCGACATTACTTCCGTATCTGCACCGCAACCACAGCAGCCCACAAAGGCCTGGCCGAGCATCAAACACGCACTCTGGGCCTCTGGTCATATGATGGATTTCTCAGCTATATCTGCTATATCATCTCCACATCAGAAATACACAACAAGCCCTCATCAACTAACCACAAGGCGTTCACGAAGAGGGTTTTAGTTTTCTCCTCTTTATTGCATCAATCTCAAACATCTGCTGATCAGGAACTAACACAACAACAGCAAACAACTGCATGAGGGATTCACATCAACCTCAAACCCTCACAGCTCAAGAACAACCATAACAACAACAACAAACAATTGTGGTAAGTCATGGCATCCGCTAATATTATTGCTTCATGCATTGCATGCCACATGTTTATTATAGCTTCTTTTATCAGCAGTGAGGGATTGCATGTGATAAATGTAAGGAATTAGTCAGGCTGACGGAGAAGGTTAATGAGTTAGAGACATGCATCCGCATGCTAGTGGAGGTCAGTGAGAAAGAGATGCCGGTAGATACTTTTTCAGATGCGGGTAGTACAGCAAGCAACACACACACTTTGGTTCCAGGTGTAGAGCCCCCACAGCAGGGCGATTGGGTGACATCTCGGCGGCATATTTGCTCAGCAAATCGACACCACTCTCCTGTTCCTGTTAGGGTTTCCAATCGATTCTCCCCACTCAGTGATGCACCCACTGAGAATAATTTTGAAAGAGCTCTAATAATTGGTGATTCTATTGTAAGGAACGTGGAAATAGAGACTCCAGCCACTATTGTTAAATGTATTTATGGTACCAGAGCATCTGACATAAGATCAAATTTGCAAGTGCTGGCTAATGCTAAACGTAGATTTTCTAAAATTGTTATTCATGTCGGCGCTAACGATGTCTGACTTCGCCAGTCGGAGATTAGAGATAATGTTAAAGAGGTGTGTGAACTTGCAAAAATGATGTCAGACACTGTAATATGCTCTGGTCCCCTCCCTGCTCATCATGGTGACAAGGTTTATAGTAGATTAGTGTCACTGAATGGCTGGATGTCTGAGTGGTGTCTGGAGAATAGCATAGGATTTATAGACAATTGGAAGAGATTTTGGGGTAGATCTGACCTGCTAAAGAGAGACGGACTCCATCCCTCCAGGGAAGGTGCCACTCTCCTCTCTAGTAATTTGGCTCATAGTCTTAATAGTGATAGTATTTGACTAACTGGGGCACAGATCAGGAAGCAGACAAACTGGTTAATCCAAACGTCTGCTAGCTGCCTTGAGACGTCACAGAGTTCACATAAACACCAACACATAGAGACTGTATCACCTAGATATCATATAGAGACTGTGTCTGTTCCCTGAACTACCAAACACAAAACTCTCACTAAATCATTTAGAAATTTTTTTATTAAGATAAAACTTGAAAATAACAAAAACAATTTAAGATAAACATCATATAAAGGTAGGGCTACTAAACTTTAGATAGCTTTCTACCAAAGCACTAATTGTAAATTAAATTATTACAGATCATAAATTGCTCTGTTTGACTGAAATATGGTTTAAACCAGATTAATATATTATTTTAAATGAATCTAATCCCCCAGGTTATTGTTATAAACATGAGCCTCGTCTGAAGGGTTGAGGAGAAGGTGTTGCTGCAATTTACATTATTTTTTCGAAGTGCATGGAAGGATAGTGTCTGTAGCTACAGACAGGCACTAAAAGCTGCCAGGTCAGCATATTTTAGCAAACTCATAGAAAATAACCACAACAATCCTAGGTGTTTATTCAGTACTGTGGCTAACTTGGTTAGGAATAAATCATTGACTGATCCAGATATTCTGTCGCAGCACAATAGTTATGACTTCATGAATTTCTTTACTGATAAAACTGAAATAATCAGAAATGGAATTATGCAATCATCTGTCACAGCACCTCAGAAAACAGTGTCTCATAATTTTCCTCATAAACAACTTCAATCCTTCACTGTCATAGGTCATGAAGAGCTAACAAAACTTATCGAAACATCAAAAGCCACAACATGTATGTTAGATCCAATACCAACTAAGTTCTTAAAAGAGGTATTCCCTGTAATCTCACAACCTCTTCTTAATATTATTAACTCCTCGCTATCCTTAGGACATGTCCCAAGAAACTTTAAAATGGCAGTTATCAAACCGCTTATTAAGAAGCCACAGCTTGATCCTGGAGAATTAGATAATTACAGACTGATTTCAAATCTACTATTTATGTCAAAAATACTAGAAAAGTTAGTGTCCTCCCAACTATGTTCATTTCTACAGAAAAAAGTGGCCAAAAATATTGGCACCCATGGTAAATATGATCAAAGAAGGCTGTGAAAACAAATCTGCATTGTTTATCCTTTTGATCTTTCATTCAAAAATTTTACAAACATCTAACCTTTAATTGAAGTAGAACAATTAAAAGAGGGGAAATATCTCATTATTAAATAAATATTTTTCTCCAAAACACAATGGTCACAATTATTGGCACCCCTAGAAATTTTTATGAGTAAAATATATCTGAAGTATATTCCCATTCATATTTTACATTTTTTAGTGCACCTGGGTGACAAGGAACATGGAATTGTTCAGCCATGACTTCCTGTTTCACAGGTGCATAAATATGAGGTAACACACAGGCCAAATTCCCTTAATCATCAGTCACAGTGGGTTAGACTAAAGAATATAGTTCTGATGTGCTGCAAACGGTTGTTGAGCTTCACAAAATGAGGAGTGGCTATAAGAAAATAGCCAAAGCATTGAAAATGCCCATTTCCACCATCAGGGCAATAATTAAGAATTTCCAATCAACTGGAGATCTTAAGAATTGGCCTGGAAGAGGACGTGTGTCTATATTGTCTCCACACAAGGTGAGGAAGATGGTTCAAGTGGCCAAATAATCTCCAAGAATCACAGCTGGAGAATTGTAGAAATTAGTTTGGTCTTGGGGTCAGAAAGTCTAAAAAAACAATAAAATAAAAAAAAATATCAGACATCACCTACATCACTAAGTTGTTTGGGAGAGTTTCAAGAAAAAAAGCCTCTGCTCTCATCCAACAACAAACTCAAGCGTCTTCAGTTTGCCAGACACTACTGGAACTTCAAATGGGACCGGGTTCTGTGGTCAGATGAAACAAAAATAGAACTTTTTGGCAGCAAACACCAGAGATGGGTTTGGCACACACAGAGATGAAGTACCCAATGCCCACGGTTAAATATGATGCTGGATCTTGAATGTTGTGGGGCTGTTTTTCTGCCAGAGGTCCTGGACATCTTGTTCAGATACATGGCATCATGGACTATAAAAAATCAAAACCTGGCTGCCTCTGCCAGAAAGCTTACAATGGGACATCTTCCAGCAGGACAATGATCCAAAACAAACATCAAAATCAACACAAAAATGGTTCACTGACCACAAAATCAAGATTCTGCCATGGCCATCCCAGTCCCCTGACATGAACCCCATAGAAAATTTGTGAAGTGAACTGAAGAGGAGAGTCCACCAACATGGACTTCTGAATTTGAAGGATTTGTAGAGATTCTGTATAGAGGAATGGACTCCGATCCCTTGCCAGGTGTCATTATGCATTATAGAAGACTCAGAGCTGTTATCTTGGCAAAGGGAGGCTGCAAATATTGTTGAATAATTATGGTCAATGCATTTTGGAGAAAAATATTTATTAAATAATGAGATATTTCCCATGTTTCAATTGTTTTACTTCAATTAAAGGTTAGATTTTTGTTAATTGTTTTAATGAACGATCAAAAGGATAAACAATGCAGATTTTTTTTTTCACAGACTTCTTTGCTCATATTTACCATGGGTGCCAATATTTTTGGCCATTACTGTATGAACAGTTTCAGTCAGGATTTAGGCCCCATCACAGTACAGAGACTGCACTTATCAGAGTTACAAATGACTTGCTCTTATCATCTGATCGTGGCTGAATTTCTCTTCTAGTGCTTTTAGATCTTAGTGCTGCCTTCGACACCATAGATCACAACATTCTCTTGAATAGGCTGGAGAATTATGTTGGCATTTGTGGACTTGCATTAGCATGGTTTAGGTCCTATTTATCGGACCGCTACCACTTTGTCTGGAATTTTGACTCTCGATGGATGTACTGTTACATCCTCTTCAACAGTGAAGAACTTAGATGTTATATTTTATACCAATCTGTCCTTTGAAAATCAAATTTCCAATGTTTGTAGAACAGCATTCTTCCACCTCTGAAATATTGCTAAATTACGACACATGCTCTCTGTTGCTGATGCTGAAAAACTAATTCATGCGTTCATGACCTCAAGTCTAGATTATTGTAATTCATTACTGGGAGGATGTCCAGCAAGATCAATAAATAAACTTCAATTGGTTCAAAATGCAGCTGCCAGAGTGCTGATGAGAACCAAGAAATATGATCATATTAGCCCCATTTTACACCGTTACATTGGATACCTGTTAAACTTGTGTGTGTGTGTGTGTGTGTGTGTCTGTGTGTGTGTGTGAGTGTGTGTTTGTTTGTGAGTGTGTGTCTGTGTGTGAGTGTGTGTATGTTTGTGAGTGTGTGTCTGTGTGTCTGAGTGTGTGTGCGTGAGTGTGTGTCTGTTTGTGAGTGTGTGTCTGTTTGTGAGTGTGTGTGTGTCTGAGTGTGTGTGCGTGAGTGTGTGTCTGTTTGTGTGTGTCTGTTTGTGAGTGTGTGTGTGTGTCTGAGTGTGTGTGCGTCTGTTTGTGAGTGTGTGTCTGAGTGTGTGTGCGTGTGTCTGTTTGTGAGTGTGTGTCAGTGTGTGTGCGTGAGTGTGTGTCTGTTTGTGAGTGTGTCTGTTTGTGAGTGTGTGTGTGTGTGTGTCTGAGTGTGTGTGCGTGAGTGTGTGTCAGTGTGTGTGCGTGAGTGTGTGTCTGTTTGTGAGTGTGTGTCTGTTTGTGAGTGTGTGTGTGTGTCTGAGTGTGCGTGCGTGAGTGTGTGTCAGTGTGTGTGCGTGAGTGTGTGTCTGTTTGTGAGTGTGTGTGCGTGAGTGTGTGTCTGTGTGTGTGTCTGTTTGTGAGTGTGTGTCAGTGTGTGTGCGTGAGTGTGTGTCTGTTTGTGAGTGTGTGTGCGTGAGTGTGTGTCTGTTTGTGAGTGTGTGTGCGTGAGTGTGTGTCTGTGTGTGTGTGTGTGTGTGTGTGTGTGTGATGTTGCTCGCGCTGCTGCTGCCACACTGAATCACCACCATCAACCTCCAAACATAAATATTTTCGAAAGTTTTGTTGTTTATATGATTTATCAGACATTTATGAGTGTGTGCGAAGTACAGTGAGGGTGAAACACGGAGACATATATATACGTCATCGACGTTATTACACGTGTAATCAGCAGATGGCGGCAAACACCGTCACGAGAATCAAACGAACACGATTATATTGCAAAAGCAAAATAAACTAATATGTAATAGAACACAATTCATTTTTAATAAAGCGAATGCAAAAAAAATAAAAAATAAATAAATAAAAATAAAAATCCAACTAATTAGCTGTTGTGAGGGTCAATCTTTAAGACTAGTAAAAAAATCACTAACTAAACGAATACAAACTCATACTGATGCACACTGCACAGACATCATCAATAATCCATCACATGACCATATCTGTGTTAATAATGTACATTGTTCATAGCCAAATGACAACGATGGCTTAATTAGTGCTAAAAGAAAGAGCTGTTTTTCATGCATGAACTGCAGTACATTTACAGAATGGTTAGTTAAAGACACTGGTAATTAAAACATGTGCATCCTTAACCAAAGACATTTCAATCACAAAAACACAGAATTCACTGACTGAAAATAATGATATGGGTGCAAGCAATTTGATGTTACACAACTGTAGAACATTATGGGGAAATAACAATGTAAAACTATTAGAATATCCAATTATATGTCTTAAAAGGCATTTCTAGAGTATTCCACTGGTTTCTCAAATTGGGGAGAGCCACATGTTGTTGTCTTTAATACAGAAAGATACAGAAATGTTCCAAAAACACGTAAAAATCTTTAAATACATAAACAGCATGAATCATATTACCCTGATAGCACATGTACATCACCCAGACGTCTATATGACGTGTGTGTTTACACCTGGAAGATGTATTTTTAGGTTGTTTGCTCATCTGCAGTACATCTATAAGACGTTTCCTCTCTGGGATGTCAATAAGACATTCAGCAGATGTCTTTAAGATGTTTATGATTTATAATGTTTGTAAATGTGATATTTTTAAGATGTTTAGCAGATGTGAATTATATTGTGATGCTAAAGAGATGAAAAGATTATATGGATGTGTAATGCTTCCCATAATGACTCAGTTTGATTTTCTCAGGTAAGATGATGTTGACCGAGTGTTCGTCGCCGCTGGACGCTCTCAGGAGGAAATCTCGCTGCTGATGCAACAGCTGGCTGTATTTAACGTTTGCCATCCATGTCTCACATCGATTAAAAAATACAATGCCTGTTGTGACGAGGACCACCAGACAGGTGAGTAAACCCAGAACGGCGAAACAGATGACCTGAGAACTCGTGTGAGCGTTCTCCTTCAGAAGCTCTCGCTCCGGAGGCCGCAGTAACTTGTGGAAAGCATGAGCCGGTATGGTGTAGTGCTGCATCACATGACCTGCGCCTGATGGTTTATATCTGGGTTTGGGCTTCAACTTGTTGATATGGAGTTCACAGAATGGGCCAGTTAATCCGTGTGGGCAGACGCAGATGAACGTCAGGTCACGACGGGTGCAACTGCCTCCATTCACACATGGATTGGGCTCACAGACGTCAAACTCAATCTCACAGAAACGACCCGTGAATCCAGGTGGACAGAGACACGACGAGCGGCTGTCAGAGCCATTTGTGTCCAGACAGGTTCCTCCATTCTGACAGAGAGATCTGCAGACGAGACAGACTTTAAGATTCTGATGTTACAAAAGAAACGTCCACACTAATCCTTTTAATCCATTTTCAGTTTCCTAACAGCATCGTGTTAGTGGAGAGGCTTTTGAAAATGCTTTGTTTTGGGTGGAGGAACAGTCATTTCAGAGGTATTAAAGTAGGAAAAATAATACATTTTCAAAGGAAAACATATTAGTGTGGATGTGACTAACACAGATCATCATAACACTAACAGAACTAACCCACACTTCATCTATTTCATCTGTTCTGGTTTGGATTTATTCTGATACTCAATTGAAATGTGGTACAGTAGCAGTACAATGTGTGTTCTCCCTTAAATTATAAAATATTTATGGATAAAAGTATCATTTTTCACATTAATAACACTTTAAATGAGGCACAACAGCTGGTGGGTCATGACCAGTTTTCAGCAGGTTATTCAACAAAAGTAATCCACTACAAATTACTAATTACATCTCTGAAATTATAATTAAATTGCTTTACTGATTACTTCAAAGTAAAGTAATTAGTAACCTGATTACTGTTTTGATGAAGTTACATTCTGAAACACTTTTCACAGAAGTTTTTGTATTTCTGATCAATTAATTGGAAATAATGTCTGTATTTCCTCTTGTTCAGAAACATCGTACATATGAACATAATTCATGTTTTAAATGTATTCGACATAAACATTAATATTTAAGAAATGTGTAACAAGTTTTGTACTTACAGTAATTAATTTTTATTAAGTCAATCACTGTAATCTGATTGCAAGAATTGGAAATGTAATGTGTTATAGTACTTTTTTGCCTAAAATTAGATTACAGTAACTAATTACTTTGTAATCAGATTACACCCAACACTGGTCACGAGCCACATACGTGTTGCCAGTTTTGATTGCGTTGTGGACGGCAGAGAAAAACAATATTAACTGCTAACCTTATTATAACCATATAATCACACATAGTTAGGATAGTAAAATATGAACTCTTATCAGGTTTAAAAGGGAAGAGAAAATGCTTCCCATATATAGTATGTTGTTGATGTTAAACGCTGTGTGTTTAATTCAACTTGACTGTATTTTGATGCAAATTATCTGTCACTTGGTAG